>NW_009953595.1:16583-21084 GCF_000747805.2 Chaetura pelagica | reverse complement strand
AGGGAGCTGATTAACTCTGTTTAAATGCTATAGCAGCCACAAAAAGTGAGCCTAAAAGAAATATGAGAAGATGAAATATCTATCTGCCTGTCTATGAAGAAAATACAGGGAGTGATTAAAGATGAGCCTCATCTTAATGCATTTCTTTGTATGTCATTCCAGCACTGCTGTGTACTTGCCAACAAAAATACCCCTGCTCCCCAGTGTCATCTTACTCTGGAATATCTGCGTATAAATAATAGATTTACATTTATGATATGAGACATTTCTAGAAGTTCCATATTCTCTGTATGGCACAGGATGGAGAGCTCACACAGAAGGCTGATTTCTGTTGTGGGCAAAGGAAATGAAGGATGTGGATTTATTAGGGTAATCAAAACACACCATCCCTAATGTCAACAGTGTTGCAGTAGATGCACTCCCAGTCCTGTGACCTATGTTCAGTCCTAAATAAACTCACAGTAGTTTTGCACCAATATGAATGGTAATTATCAGCTCTGAGGCTCCACCACGATGGCCTGTGCTGGGACACACGGGGTGTGTGTGCTGGGACAGGGGGGAGGGAGAAGAGCTGGGACAAGCAGCAGGGTGTCCTGATGGCCATGCAGGATTTGGGGAGCACCTTCCGTAGAGGCTCTGCCCTGCTCTTCAGGTCCGTCCTCCCAAAGTAGGGAGGTCAGAGCAGGGATGGGGAGACAGATCCACGTGGTGGGAGGGCCCAGGTGATCCAGAAAACCATCCAGACCTTCCTTCTGCAGCAGGTGTCTCCCTGCAGGGCAGCAGGAGCAGCTGAGCCAGTGGCCAGAAGCTAAAATCAAATCCCACCAACGTCTGTGGCATCAAGGCTGCACACCAGGAGCTTCTGGGCGCGTGTCCTCATCACTGCCCACCCCGGGGGACAGGGCCTCAGCTCTGGGTGCTCCTCGGAAGCAAATCCCATGGCGTGGAGACCTCTTGGCTTCCAGAACAGCTTTGCAAAGCCCCCAGAAGACCCTGAGCAGAGCAGCGCGAGGTGTCAGCGGCCTCCTCAGGAACCCGGAGCTGCCGTGGAGAAGGGAGAAGCAGCGAAGTTGGGTTGAGCTGGTACGTGACTGGCAAGCCCTTCCCTCCTCCCCAGAACACGGAGAGCCCAGAACGGGGATGGAAAGTGCCCTGTTTCCGTAGCAACCAACATTTTCGTGCGAGGTGCCGCACGCCTCTCCACGCGGGGTAGGGTTTTTTTTGCCACCCAAGGGTGCTCCTCACCTTCCTGTTCCCTGCAGGGTGGGATGGCTGCACACGGGGAGCAGAGCAGGTCCACGCCATGCCCTGCTGACACCTCCTCCTCCTCACCCTCAGCGTTGGAGCGACCTTGGGTGGCTCCTCTTCGTGTGGCTTCTCCCGGGAACCTTTGCTGTGTCTCCAGCAGCATTTCCAACGTTTTCCAGCACAAGCCACCACTGGAGATGGACAAAAGGACCACCGAGGCACCTTCAGGTGGTGCTGGAGGACACTGTGGCTCTTCCTACTGTGTCCACGTCTCCAGATCCTGCTCATCCACCTCGGACTGTCCGACACCACAGGAACCAGTGGCTCCAAAGCCAACACCCTTCCCAAAGGTCCTCGCAGCACCCAGGGAAGGGCTCACCAAGCACAGCAGCTCCTGCCACCCTTCCTGCCCTGCACCAGCTCCAGCAGCTGCTCCAGCTTCCTCTGATCCACCAAAGACTCAACCACCTGGGAAACCGTTCGGGAACACAGGAGCCCACCCAGCCCAGCCCCTGTGGGTTCCAGAGCTGATTCCCTGGTGCCACAAGGTCCAAGTCACCACTGCCCACCTCTGGTTCTCCCCAAAATTAAATCCAGGGAGCTCAGCCATGATCCAGGGATGAAGGGCAGGAGCAGCAGCTCCTCTGGGGCCCAGCTGTGGATGCAAATCAAAGTCAGGGAACACGAGGGTGACGCTGGTAGCTCCATGCCCTGGGAACATTGGGAAAGACCACGGTGCCAACACTAGGAAAGACCACAGTGCCAACACCTGGAAAACCATGGTGCCAACACCCAGAAGACCACGGTGCCAACACTAGGAAAGACCATGATGCCAACACTAGGAAAGACCACGGTGCCAACACCCAGAAGACCATGGTGCCAACACCAGGAAAGACCATGGTGCCAACACCTGGAAAGACCACGGTGCCAACATCTGGAAGACCACGGTGCCAACACTAGGAAAGACCACGGTGCCAACACCTGGAAAGACCATGGTGCCAAAACCAGGAGAGACCACAGTGCCAAAACCAGGAGAGACCACGGTGCCAACACCTGGAAAACCATGGTGCCAACACCCAGAAGACCACAGTGCCAACACCCAGAAGACCATGGTGCCAACACCTGGAAAGACCACGGCGCTAAAACCAGGAGAGACCACGGTGCCAACACTAGGAAAGACCACGGTGCCAACACCTGGAAAGACCACAGTGCCAACACCAGGAAAGACCACAATGCCAACACCTGGAAGACCATGATGCCAACACCAGCCACCAACACCGCCAAGCCCTAGGAACAGAGGAATCTTGTGGGACACTCCATCACTCCAGCCACGCTCCAGCCCAGAAGAGCTGGACCCACGAGAACCAAGGGATCCTCATCCTTCACCTCCAGCACAATCCCAGCCCCAGGAGAGCCAGGACTCACCCAAGGGCTGGATTTATCCACACGCCCACTCCCAATATCCACAACTCACCCGACAACTTCTCCCACCCATCCCTCGTGCCCGTACAAGCTCCAGCTTTGAAACCCAGCGGGTTATTTTTATCCTGAACATCCCAACCTGGGAAAAAAAAAAAAAAAAATCCCCTCTGGGCTCCATCCTGGGGGTGATTTGGCCAGGAAAAGGCCCCGGGAGCATTACCGGCTGAAGCAGCACGATCCTCTTTCTCCCCCTTCCTTGATCCGACAGACGCAACCGCGGAGAAACGGTGACGGGGTCAAAGCACGAGCAAGAGGGGGGGGAAATAAGCCACGAGGTCAAGGATAAGCCAAGGACATGACAGTTTTAGGTTGGGGGGAAGGGGGGTTGTGGGATGCACACCCCATCCCTGGGAAAAAACCCTTGGGAAAAGAGAGGTGGGGATGGAGTCGGTGGCTTTTTTGGGATCACTCGTCGTCCTGGCGTCGCCGCGACGTCCCGGGGATGGAACTGGAGGAGAGAAATTGAGGTTGGGGGGGGAGGGGGGGGGAGCTGAGGGGAAAAAAAAGGGGTTATTTTAGGGGTTTTTAAAAAGGGGTTATTTTAGGGTTTTTTAAAACCCCCAAAAATGAGAAACAAGTTCAGAAAATACAACGCTAGGAAAAAAATGAATATATATATATATACACACACAAAGTTCCCCGTCTAAGCAGCACAACACCCACCACCCCACACATTTCAACACCCCCCCCCTATTTTTTTGTTTACACATTAAAAACTGCTTTCATTTTTTTTTTTTTTGGGGGGGTGTGATTTCAAAACCAATAAAGCTCTATTTTTAAATCATTAAATAAAAAAGCCAGGTAAAATAAAGATATTTACTACAGCTTTTGATTGTCAGCAAACACGATATATTTACTGCATTAGCATTTGCTCACAGTGCAAATGGTACAACAATCACATCAGTTCCATAGTGCTGATTTTTTGTGTGGGTTTTTCTTTTTTTTTTTTCTGGGTTTTGTTGTTTCTTTTTTTTTTTCCCTTAAAAATGCTGGATGCATCCAACTATCATACCTGCATTACAACATGACAAATGAGCAAATGAAATGTGTGTGAAAATTATCACCTTTTCACGATATCGAGCATAATTAGCTTTTTTTTTCCTTTTAACCTTAGTATAAGGTACTATAAATCCAAGAAATAAAAACATCCACAAAATATATTACATCTGGTATGATTATTTTCTTCTTTTTTTTGTCCTTTTTTTTTTTTTTTTCTTTTAAACTCTGAAGTACTCAACTGGATACAAAAGTCTCTCAAAAAATATCGTTCCCTTAGGTTTGTGTGGCGAAACCTGATTGTGGTTTGGTTTTTATGTTCAGTTCACATAAATTAAACTTCATTCTTTCTCTCCTCTTTATTTCCCTTTATTTATTTTTTTTTTGTATTTTTATTTTTTCATGTTTTCCTGTGGTTTTGTTGTGTTGTTGTGTTTTTTTTTTCACATGCAGACATCAAACCTGGATAGCACGACCTTTTGGCAACAAAGATTATTATTATTATTTTTTAAAGTCATTATTCTTTTTGCTTAGTTTAGCTTAAATGTCTGAGCACAGTTTTATTAAAACAAAAGAAGAAGAAGAAAAAAAATAATTAAAAAATCAAATCAGAGCAGTCATGCAATGACATGCACATACCAGGAGGAGAAAGAAAGAATAGAAAAGAAAAGAAGAGGGTTAATTGATTGTTTTTTGTCCTCCTCCGTAAGTTGGTTGATCGGTTTAAAGTGACCAAATAAAAATAAAAAGATCTCACATTTTATATATATTTATA
>NW_009953595.1:15871-16302 GCF_000747805.2 Chaetura pelagica | reverse complement strand
TTGTGCCTTCCCTGCTGAGAGGGGATCCTCAGCACGGCCCTGAAGATCTGCACATAGGACACCACCATGAACACAAAACAACCAAATGCTAAACAGGCACTAAACACAAGAAGCCAAACTTCCCTGAGGTAGGAGTGTGAGCAGGAATCCGGGAGAGCCAGGATCCGGGAGAGCCGGGTCTGGGCAATCCAGGTACAGGCAGCGCGGGTAATCCGAGTGCAGGCAGCAGGGATCTGGGCACCAGGCATCAGGGCACTGGGCTGCGGGCAGCGGGGGTCCAGGAGAGCTGGGTACAGGCAGCGGGGGTCCAGGAGATCCGGGTACAGGCAGCAGGGATCCAGGAGAGCCGGGTACAGGCAGCAGGGATCCAGGAGAGCTGGGTACAGGCAGCAGGGATCCGGGGGAGCCGGGTACAGGCAGCCGGGGTCCCG
>NW_009953595.1:13883-14671 GCF_000747805.2 Chaetura pelagica | reverse complement strand
GCTCTGCTTGTCCTTGAAGGCCTTGATGGTCTCCAGAGGGGTGATGGGGGGCGGGTTGACGCGGATGGGATCCAAGCTCTGGAAGGGTTTGTGCTCCGTGATGGTGCCCATGTCGTTGGGGTGGTGGTAGAGGTTATAGTCTGGGATCATGGGGAAGAGGTTGCTGTCCAAGGCGGGTTTGGCCGCCTGGTAATCCTGGGGGGAGTAGGTGAGGCCGGGGTTGCTCTGAGGGTCGTGGAAGGAGACGGGCTCTGGGTAGAGGTCGCTGCAGGAGGAGTAGGGGGGCAAGGCGGGGTACATCTGGTCCACCTCGCCCTGCGGAGGCCCCATGCTGCCCGCAGAGCTCTGCGTGCTGGTGAGCGCGCCCGACGACGGCGGCACCCCCAGGATGCCCGCGCTCATCAGGCTGATGATGTTGTCCTGGCACCAGTTGGAGGGCGAGTCGAAAGCGAATTTCCCCAGGTAGGTGACAGTCTTGTTGCCCGGGGCGGGCTGAAAAGTCCCCGAATAAGAGGACAGTTCCTGACCGGCCTTTTCGTTCGCTAAGCCAATGTCCATAACATTATCTGCGAAAGGGAGAGAGAAAACGGGGCAGGGTGAGCCGGGAGGGCCTCGGCCACACTGGGTAGGGGGGTCCCGGGGATGCACCCCCCACCTTCCTACCCCTTCGCTGCTTTTCCCCTCCCAACTCTCCCGCGGCGCTGAGTACCGAGGGTCCCGGCGATGCGGGACGCGGGGAACGGAGCCGGGGCTGCCCCGGGGGCTGGGATGAGGGAGGGGAGGGGGGG
>NW_009953595.1:10477-11080 GCF_000747805.2 Chaetura pelagica | reverse complement strand
GGAACAAGGAAACAGAGGGGGAAGGTGCTGAAGCTGCAGGAGCCCCAAATTCCCTCTCTGACCAGCGGGAACCCACACTCTGCACCCCCTCCCCAGGGGAGAGCAGTGCTTGGAATACTTGAAAACAGGTAACACTTGTTGGTCTCCTGTCGTGTTTTTTTTTAACCTCCCCCTTTCCCCCCCCCCTCTCCATCCATCCATCCATCCATCCATCCATCCTCACATCCCTTCCCCTTTTCAAAAGTTTGGCACTTCCAAGGCGTCAGTAATTAGGTGGTTTCGTGCTAAGTGTGCCAACTGATGCTATCTTTAAAACCCCTCCGAGTTATAAGAGCTCAACTGTATGGAAAAATGCTGTGTTGCAACAGCTCCACTTACCCAATTCCTGCAGGGCCGGCTTTGCCATGGGAGTGAAATCCCTCCTGCCACGGGGAGTTGCTGCAGCTGGAGGGGACTGGGCACCGGCTGCGGGGAGAGGGGTGTTGTGGTGGTGGTTTTTTTAGGGGGGGGGGTGGAAAGGGATGAGGAGGAGAGGAGGAGCCCGGTGCTGCCAGGTCTGGGGGGTTTTTGCCCTGGGGTGCCCGCAGGTTTTAGGGGTGGGGG
>NW_009953595.1:4462-8990 GCF_000747805.2 Chaetura pelagica | reverse complement strand
CATCTCTGGGTCTGGGGGCTGAGGGTCTGCTCGGCCTTACTGGTGGGCAACCTCCCCTTGGGAACTGGTGGTCCAGAGCACCCCTAGGGGGTCCTAGGGAGCAGCTCAGTATCCCAGCCCAGTATCCCAGCCCAGTATCCCAGTGGGTGCCAAGCAGCCCAGCTTTGTTGTTTGGCTGGTACCAACCCCCGTGGGCACCTGCACCCCCATCCCCTCCAAGGGGCACCTGGTGGGAATGCATCCATATCCCACTGAATCCACCCAGCATTAAGCCCACCAGGCTCTGGCAGGGTAGTTTTGAGTCCCAGTCCCCAGGCTCCTGAGCCACCAAGTCCTGGGTTACACCAGGAGTGGGACTGGGAGAGGGTTGTGCCAGAGCTCAGGGGTGGGAATGGCCCCATCCCACCCTGACAATGCTTGGTGAGCAGCAGTGGTTTGATTGCCAATTGTTGGGGAAGGGCTTCAAGCCAACATCAACTGAGGCAGCCTCAGACTGGCATGGAAACAGCCACGTGGGGGTTGACCCAGCTTAGTTCCAGCTCAGGGGAATGGGTTGGAACCTTCCAAGCAGAGCAGTTCAACCCCAAAATATAAATTAAAAAGCTCACCTGGGATGTTCTGACTGGGTTTAAACCACAAGTTGGGCTGGCTGGAGTCTACAGCTGGGAGCTTTCACTTGTTCTGGTCATCATCCCACACGCCTGCCTCTTAGGCTGGGCCAACCCCATCGTGACTGGGATGTCTCTGAAATGCAAATAACCATCCCTGGCACCAGGGGTTTCACAGCACGGATCCACACGGTCCCTTCCACAAAGCTGGGGAGGTTTGAAAGCTCCTTGTTTTACTCAAGTCAGGAAGGCAGAGCTGGCCAAACCTCCAGCTTGTCCCCTGAACCTCCTGGAGCTGAGATAATGAGAGGGATCATGCTGTGACACCCAGACCAGCCCCATCTCCTCCTCCCCCCCCCCTGGCACCCATCTCTGTCCCCTCTGCACCTCCTTGCCTGTGCAGAGAGGTTGGGACAAACTCTGACATCACTCAAGTGTCCCAGTGGGTTCAGTCCCCACACCAACCAAGTCCTGGCAGCTTCTCTGGCACCAAAAGCACCCACAGCCACGTGTGGGAGCACCCAGAGCCCCCCCAGGTCCCACTGCCCCCAGTGCCTGCTCCCCTCTTTGGGGCTGCAGGATGCTGAGAGGGGGAGATGAGCACCCACCCTAACCCCCCTTCCAGCACCCACAGCCCCGTGTCCCTCTGGGTGCTGGCAGCTGGTGGGGGATTTCTCCCCACTCCTCCCAGTCTTGTGACCAGGCCCTACTGGTGATTCACATGCCAGGGGTCCCATGGGTGCCATGGCTGCACCTTGGATCTCCTGGGACCTCCAGGGCTTTCAAAAGGGGAACTATTCAGGTTTTTGCCACCTCATTCATGACAGTGTGGATGTACTTACAGGGAGGAGAACGTGAGCCTGGTTTCCCTGCCCCATGGTGAGGCAAATGGGGTGCTCATTCCCCTTGAAATCATGTCCAAACCTTGAGCTGAGCTGAACCTGGGAGGCTAAAGGACATGATAAGGTGCTCATCCCCATCCTGCTGTGCCATTGGGGGGAGGTTCTCAGGAGCTTTGTGGCTTTCAGGCTTTTTTGGGACCTGCCAGTGATGGTGGTTCTGGATTAGAGGATGCTCAGACAGAAAAGCTTGAGGCACTTCCATGACCAGAACATGGAGGTTTTCCTCCCCAGCCCTTTGGATTGGCTGGAGATGCAGATCTGATGCTGGTAAGGTCAGAGAGTTATAAACAGAGTGTGGCTGGTGGGGACCTGAAAGGTCACCTACCTCCTACCCCCCCAGGCACGTCTGTACCAGGGCCATCTGTGTAGGTGGCTGCTTGGATGGTCGACAACACAAGATCTTCTCGAGCAGCCTGGAGAAGGGAACAAACAAACCCAGAGTCTTTCAGCCACCCAACCACAAGGTGGGTGTCCTGGAGGTATCTGATGAAGCCTCTGTAGTTTCTCAGGGCTTGGGAGTGTTTTGTTTGCAAGCACTGAGGTTGCACGGGTGGGATGTGGTGCTTTGGGGGTGTCACCTCATCCCTTCCCCCCCTCCCCCAGCCAACACCACCTGCCCTGATGGGGCAGATGCTGCATCAGCAGCAACTTGTTCTCTGGGCCTGGACATGAGAGATGCTCAGCACTGGTAGGAATGGGATTCAGGTTCATCTGTAAACTCTGGAGGAGGAGGGAACTTTCTCCTCTGCTGTTAAGCGTGGGAAATGCTCATTTTAGGCCAAACTGTGGCTGGGAAAACTTCTCACCAGGAGAAAACTGCTGGGCAGCTTTCCTGAACCCGGATCAACAACCTCCCAGCTCTGCCTGCACCTTTCCACAAGCCTGACTCTTCCCTCCTCACTCACCCAGGTTTTCCTGATTTGCCTGTGAAAACTCCACACCCTCCTCCTCCTCCGGAAATGTTCTGCAACACTCACACTGCAATATGCATGGCAATGGGGAGGGATGTCTCCCTGCCTCCTCCTCCTCCTCCTCTTCCTCCTCCTCCTCCTCCTCCTCCTCTTTCTCTTTCAGAGGGTGATGGGACCTGCAGGCAGAACTTCCTGCCCTGGGGGGTTTGTGGTGGGGTTGCTGCCTTCTTGGTGTCCTGGGTGGCTGCGGGAAGTTTTTCCCTGCCTCAGTTTCCCTGCTGGCAAAAGAGAGAGAGAGAGATCAGCAACAGTATGAGAAGTTCGGTGGAGGGAACAAATGGGAGCTGTCGACCCACCCCGGAGCAACCCTAAGCACCCTGAAAATGGGGTGCTGGGTGACCTGGGCCGGTCCCTGAAGGTGGCAGCACTGGGAACAGGCTGGATGCCAGGGAAGCACCCACAGCAGCACCGGGAGCTGAGGCTGCTGCCAAGGGGATGCTCAGCCTGCATCCCCCCCCTCCACTTTATCCCCTTCCCCACATCCCAGCTACCACCCCCCCAGGGTAACCCCACCTTTTCCCTCTGCTCTCAGGGCTTGGGAGGGGGGTGGGTGACACCTGCTTGTGGTGACAAGGGCCAGGCTGCAGGCAGCTGGGAACCTCTGGGTCATCTGAGTCCAGAGAGTGGTTTCACTTGGTGAGCCCGGAGGTCTTTCCTGTTATTATCCAGCCTGGAGCAGGGGAACAATAGCTGTGTGACCCAGAGATAAGGAGACTGGGTGATTAGCAGGAAAACTGAGGCTGGAGCTCAAAGGGATCCCCAGGGAGCAGCTGGGAAGGCTGGTGGGGTTTGGAGGCAGAAGAGCAGGAGCAGGGATCAGGCCCAGAGGTGGCAGAGACAAGGACAAAGCACAAACCTTGGAGTGGTGGCCCCAGCCAGGAGTGACCAGGCTTGGGTGAGGGGTTTGCAGAGAGCAATCACCATGGCTTTTCTTTCATTTTTGTGACCTGAAACCAAGAAAGAGAAGAGGAAATGGATGCTTGGATTTCAGAGCTTGTGCCAGGACACACACAACACCCCAAGGTGTGAGTGGCTCCTTGGTGGCAAGAGGAGCTGGTGGCACAGCCACACTTGGGCTCTCTGCATCCACCACATCCTAGGGAGGTGCCAGAGAAGGGGCTCAAGCTCACTGGAACAGGGAGAAAATCCACCTCCCAACAGGGTATCCCCCTTGGGATGCTGTGCCAGGGGATGGATGCCCTCTTGGCCTGTGTGCAGCCTGGGAAAGTGCTGCTCCCAAAGGGTTGCTGGGCTCTTCTTCAACCACTGAAGGAGAAACTGGTGAGAGGCCAAAGGCAAGAACTCTGCACATCCACTGAAACCAGCCCCGGGGGGAATTAGCCATTTCCTAGCAATGAGGAAGCAGTGGGGTCAGCTGAGGACCTGCAGGGCTGCCAGCAGGCAATGGGAAGCCAGTGGCTACCAACAAGTGAGGACAAGCCAGGCAGGGGCTGCAGGGTGAGACCATCCCTGCCTGCTCCACGGGCAGGAGGAGCTGGCAAAGCCACCCAGCACCTTCCCCCACAGCCTTAGGTGCCTCCCCCTGCAGAGAGCTGGGCACAAACAGGGCACCCAAAGCTTGGTGGGCCAAGACCACCACGTCAACAACCCTTCTTTTTTTTGGGTTGGTTTTGGTTTGTTGGGTTGTTTTGTTGGGGTTTTCTCCTCTCTCTCTCTTTCTCCCAGGGAGTGTTTGGGTGCAAACCACATCTGAAGGTGCTCCCAGCAGGGTGGGTGAGGCTGAGCTTCCCACTGCCCCAGCCCCACAGGGACAAACCCAGCCCCAAACTGGCTTGCAGAGAGAGCTGCAGGAAGAAACCAAACCCCAGCACCCTTTGTTCAGCACCCTTTACTGGGGTGACTGGGTGTCCAGGGGAGCCCCTCTCCCAGGGAGTGGAGATGGAGGGACCAGGATCCCTGACAGGGCAGCCAACTGGTCCTTCAGACACCCCCACAAAGCACAAGAAGCAGCATTTTGGGGGCCTGATAAGAACGATTATTGCTAATGAAGGAAACCATCCCAGCCAAGCGACCTGCCCCCCCCTTC
>NW_009953595.1:1784-3545 GCF_000747805.2 Chaetura pelagica | reverse complement strand
TCAGCACCAGAGCATCATCCCAGCACCAGAGCATCATCCCAGCACCCAGGGGATCCTCACACCCCGGGGGGACAACCCGAGGGGGACCCCCTGCAGGAGGACACCCCCCAACACTCCCACAGGAGACCCCCCCAGCAAGTCGGGGGCTTCTTGTGCCCTCAGCAGGGGGCTGGGAACTCAGCACCAGAGCATCATCCCAGCACTGGGGCATCATCCCAGCACCCAGGGGCTCCTCACACCCTGGGGGGGGGGCATAACAACCCGAGGGGGACCCCCTGTAGGAGGACACCCCCCAGCACCCCCACAGGACACCCCCCCGAGCAGGTCGGGGGCTTCTTGTGCCCTCAGCAGGGGGCTGGGAACGCAGCACCAGAGCATCATCCCAGCACTGGGGCATCATCCCAGCACTGGAGCATCATCCCAGCACCCAATTGATCCTCACGCCCCGGGGGGGGACAGAACAGCCCGAGGGGGACCCCCTGTAGGAGGAACCTCCCCACACACCCCACAGGGTCGGGGGCTTCTTGTGCCCTCAGCAGGGGGCTGGGAACCCAGCACCGGAGCATCATCCCAGCACCCAATTGATCCTCACGCCCCGGGGGGGGACAGAACAGCCCGAGGGGGACCCCCTGTAGGAGGAACCTCCCCACACACCCCACAGGGTCGGGGGCTTCTTGTGCCCTCAGCAGGGGGCTGGGAACCCAGCACCGGAGCATCATCCCAGCACCCAATTGATCCTCACGCCCCGGGGGGGGACAGAACAGCCCGAGGGGGACCCCCTGTAGGAGGAACCTCCCCACACACCCCACAGGGTCGGGGGCTTCTTGTGCCCTCAGCAGGGGGCTGGGAACCCAGCACCGGAGCATCATCCCAGCACCCAATTGATCCTCACGCCCCGGGGGGGGACAGAACAGCCCGAGGGGGACCCCCTGTAGGAGGAACCTCCCCACACACCCCACAGGGTCGGGGGCTTCTTGTGCCCTCAGCAGACCCACACACCCCACAGACCAGAGCATCATCCCAGCACTGGGGCATCATCCCAGCACTGGAGCATCATCCCAGCACCCAATTGATCCTCACGCCCCAGTCCCTGGGGGGACATCCAGGGTGGGTTTGGGGGGGGACGACAGGACTCAGATCTCCTGGAAAACCTCCCCCCTTGGCACCCAAACCCGGGAAGAGTTGCTCGTTGATCCCCACGTCCTGGAGCCGCGTCCCCCACCGGGCACACGAGGATGAGCAGCCTTGACCTATTTCCTTGGGTTGGGGTTGGAAAAGGTTGCAGCAAAGGCTTAATGCTCGGGGAGAGCAAGAGATCCGCCGATAGAGTCATGATCAAGGGTGAGAGATCATGAATTAATTCGCAGGTTGATGGAGTTATGGGCTGAGCTCATCAGCAGCTGAGCCTGCTAATCCCTTCTTGTGCAAGTGCCCGTGCAAGGGGGAGCTGCTGCCTTTGCTCCCAGCCCAGACGATTTGTGCCCCCCCCCCTTTGTCCCCACACGCCACCGAAGCCGGGAGGGTCTCAGGGGGTGGCTCCTAATCCTTCTACCTTCATATTCCCTGCATTTTTTTTCCCCCAGGGATGGGGCTCAGGGTTTCCTCCCCTTGAGCCAGGAGGCTGAGACCTTCCTCTCATTAGGGCAATTATTGCAATCAGCACTGAAAATAGGTAATTAGCACTCTGGTAACTAAGGAATTGTGTTTAGTGCAGGCTTCCTCTGGCCTCCAGCCCAGTTTTGGAAACACACACCCCCCCCC
>NW_009953595.1:0-1613 GCF_000747805.2 Chaetura pelagica | reverse complement strand
CTTGCTAATGAAAACAACAAAAAAACCCCCCCACACAGACACCAAATAAAAAAGCCACCACAGTGGAAAGTCGAGCTAACAAATACAAATAAAACTTCCTCTGGAGGCTAAAAATGACACGTGTAGACAGAGAGAGAGAGAGAGAAAAAACTGTCAGTGACAATAACAGAGCGTGGAGCTATTTCAGTGCTGGGCTGTTCCATTGCAGCCCTCTGAGCTGGGCTTGTGGCTGGTGCAAACCACACACCACTTCCCCAGGGACGTGACGTGTTTCCTTTCCATCACAAACTGATTTAGAAGCAAAACTTTCTACATTTAGGCAGCCAGAGACTCAAGCTTCTCTTTTCTCTCTCTCTCAGCCCATGGTGAGCGAATGGAAGGAGAGATAAAGGGGGTGGGACCAGAGCAAAGTGACTGGAAGTGGCTTCCTCCTTTGGGTTTTTTTTTGATTTTTTCTTCTTAAATGATCAGCAAGTGAACCACAATTAATATTTTCCATGGTGTGAAGGCCCTGAGTGTGTCCAAGTGTGGTTTTGTGGCTCTGGGCTGGCTGGTTTGCAGTCCTGTGTGTGCCCAGGCACGTGGAACGAGGCCAGTGGTGCCACATCCTGTGTCCCAGTGGCCCATCACTGTGCTCTGGATCATCCCAATCCCATCTCCACATCTACATCCCTCTTCCCTGCTTCCAGCTCCAGCCACATCTCCATCACTATCCCCTGGCTCCAGCTCTATCCCCATCCTCATCTCCATCCCTGTTCCCACTTTCAGCTCCAACTCCATCCCCATCCCATTCCCATTAGCACCTCTATCCCAATCCCCTTCCTGATTCTCCATCCTCATCTCCATCCCTGTTCCCACCTTCAGCTCCATCCCCGTCCCATTCCCATCACCACCTCTATCCCAATCCCCTTCCTGATTCTCCATCCTCATTCCATCCCCATTCTCCATCCCCATCCCCATCCCAATCCCACCCCATCCCCATCCCAATCCCATCCCCATCCCCATCCCAATCCCACCCCATCCCCATCCCAATCCCATCCCCATCCCCATCCCAATCCCACCCCATCCCAATCCCACCAGTGCCACACAGGGCTGAGGATCCACTTAAGCTCCAGCTCAAATGAAACCCAAGAACCACAGTGATCATTTCCTAGAAGGACAAACACCCAATTGCCTTTTCTCTCCCATCCCACCCAAAAAAAGCACCACAAGGAACGACAGGCAGGGAGGAAAGGATGACTCCAGTTTGCCTGCAGGATGTCAACACAGGGTGACCTCTCATTTACACCAGTCCCTCCACACTGACCTCACGGGGCCAATTACACCCTCAGTGGAGGGGAAGTGTAGAAAAAGAGAAGGAGAAAGCCAACTTTAGCTGACTTCCATGACATCTCAAAAGTGTCATTTCCTCTGCTGCTAATTTTAGGGCTGATGGCAAACTGGGCAGAGTGGTTTGTGTTTTTCTTTTCTGTTTCTTTCCCCCCCCCCTCCCCTGGGTTGTGGTATCTTACCCAGCTTCTTTTCTTGATTTTTCTTTTGTTGCTTTCCTTCCCTGGGCATCCTGCAGCTTCTCCACCCTGTGGTGGGTGGGGGGGACCCCCCCCCTCTCCCCC
>NW_009953594.1:177250-178565 GCF_000747805.2 Chaetura pelagica | reverse complement strand
TATGTGGTAAGTTGGGACATTGGAAACGGCAGTGTCCTCTACGTGATAGAGGAGGAGGGGTCGGGGGCGTAGGGCCAATTGGTAGATTGAGCGGGAGCTGTTCTGGATATCAGAAGTTTGGGCAGGGGGCCACCGAATGTCACTCACGCTTTAGAAGAGATGGCGCTTCCCCTCCGGGAAACGGGCGGAGCCGCGTGCGGAGGGACGCGGCCAACAAGTATCCCCAGGTAGCGGCTGCCCCCACGAGCTCACTGCCCCCACAGCCAGGAGTGCAGGACTCGATCTGGCCGTGGCAGAATCTACAATAATCACAGATGACAAGGTGCATGTGCTCAAATCCACATGCACGGGCCCGCTGGGAAGTGGCCTCTCAGCGCTATTGATTGGTCGTTCCTCAGCTTCACGAATGGGTACATTTGTTTTGCCTGGTTGTGTTGATGCGGATTACACTGGGAACAGTGGTATTATGGTGAAAATTTTTGCTCCCCCGATTACGATACCGACCTTGAGTAAAATAGCTCAGCTTATTCCTTTCAGGGGAGCTGTCCCTAGAGCTGAGGCCACGATGTGGGGATCAGGTGGCTTTGGTTCTACGGGAGAGCCTCAAGTGGCATTTTGTGAACGTATAACCGAAGACCGCCCAAAACGAGTAGTGAACATTGGGGGCCCAGAAGGGATAACCCTGCAGGGGGTGGAGATGATGCTGGACACGGGATCTGATATCACCGTGATACCTGATTATGCTTGGCCTGAAGCCTGGAGGTTGCAGGATTTGAATGTCTCTGTGTCTGGCATTGGAGGACAATCTGCTACTAAGATCAGTGATTCTTATGTACGTGTGACGGATGTGGAGGGTGATGTGGCTCACGTCCGTCCATGTGTGATGCACACGTCCCTCTGGATTCTTGGGCAAGATGCCTTGAGCCAGTGGGGCCTGATGATGCGAACGCATTTTTGATAGCGGCCACGGATGCAGCTCTCGCCCAACACTGAAATTGTCATGGAAAACCAATGTACCAGTGTGGGTTAACCAGTGGCTGCTTTCGGAAGAGAAGCTGCGACACGTTCAGGACCTGGTGGAGGAACAGTTACGAATGGGCCATATTAAACCATCGACAAGTCCGTGGAACACGCCAATGTTTACTATCCAAAAAAAGTCAGGGAAATGGCGATTGTTACATGATCTGTGTGCCATTAATGACTGTATCCATGATATGGGCGCGCTGCAGCCCAGTCCCCCGTCACCAGGAATGTTGCCAAAGGATTGGGACCTTTTAGTGGTTGATCTGAAAGACTGTTTTTTCACAATTTCCCT
>NW_009953594.1:173490-177128 GCF_000747805.2 Chaetura pelagica | reverse complement strand
TCGTGAACCTCGCTTTGAAGCCTTGGCGAACGGTGCATCCTGATCTACTAGCCTACCACTATATGGATGATATTCTAGTGGCCAGCAAGGATCGAATTACTGAAGCCTTGGAGCAGGAGCTAGCCGACTGTCTACAGCGTCATGGTCTGGTTATAGCTGCAGAAAAGGTCCAGCAGCATCTCCCTGGAATTATTTAGGTATGACCATCATGGACTCCCGAGTGCGCCCACAGAAGATGCAGATAAGAGCCAATGTGGATACGGTGAATTCGGTACAAAAATTGGTTGGTGACATACAGTGGATCAGGACTTATTGTGGTATTACCAACGAAGAGATGGCACCTCTCTTTGTGTTGTTGCAAGGGGCTACAAATCCTCAGAGCCAAGGGCAACTTGGCCCCGAAGGAGAACAGGGATATGGTCGATTGAGAGCAAACTGGCAGGCACCGAGGCATATCGGTATCAGAGGCAGATTTGCCTGTAACTCTTATAGTGTATAACAAACATCAGGAAGTTGCCCCTTTAATTGCTCAGATTGATGATCAAAAGAGGCTCTATATCTTGGAATGGGTGTTTCTGTCATCTCACCTCTGGAGCGCAATCACACCCCAATTTGAAGCTATTGGAGCTCTGTTATTGAAGTCCAGACGTCGCCTTCGAACGATTGCTGGAAGGGATCCTTCATTGATCATCTTACTGCTTAAATCCCTAGACTTGATCGAGGACTGGAGCCAGCAAAGCGTTGCATTTGCTTTGGCAACCACGGGCCTTTCTTTGGATAATCATTACCCGCGCCATCCCCTCTTTAATACGGCCCTAGTGTTGGAAGAGAGACCCTTATTGCACAAAGATCCCATCGCTGAAGTGACAACCGTATTTACTGATGCCAGTGGTCATAGTGGGAAATATGGGTGTGCTTATGGAGAAGAGGGGCACTGGGTTACTTGTGTGAACCTGAGTAAAGCATCAGTGCAGATGCTGGAATTGAAAGCACTAATAAGGGCCCTAACAGACTTTGCTCATCGTCCCTTAAATCTTGTAGTGGACTCACTATATGTGGTTGGAGCAGTGACACGGATTTCACGATCTATCATAGGGCATGTAGCTCACAAAGAGTTACAAGCCTTGTTTATCTGTCTGTGGAGCATCATGGAACAGCGCCAGCCACCGCTGTGGTGTTCCCATGTCAGAAGTCACACCACCATACCAGGTCCATTGACAGAGGGCAATGACTATATTGATAGGGTTGTTTCTGATCTTTGCGTAGCCTGTGTGACACCTGAACAGAAGGCTTGTGCTTCACATGAGTTCTCTCACCAGTCTGCCCGCGCGTTACAGCGCCAATTCCAGATATCACGAGCGGCTGCCGGGGCAGTTATCGCAGCATGCCCCGACTGTGCGCGGTTATCGCCAATCCAGGAACAGGAGGTCAACCCCAGAGGTATTCAGCCACGTCAAGTGTGTCACAGAGTTCCCACCATTTGGTCACCTGAAGTGTTTGCATGTCACAGTAGACACTTGTTCAAAAGCAATATGGGCAACCCCGGCTGTATCGACCGGTGCTAAGGCAGCTCGGCTGCACTGGTCTCAGGTGATCACAGCATTAGGCTGCCCAGGCACTACTAAAACAGACAATGCACCGGCATACAAGAGTGACGTATATCGAAAAATTTTTTCACCAGTGGAGCATCACACATGTTACAGGCATTCCTTGTAATTCCAGTGGTCAGGCTGTCATTGAAAGGCATCATCAGAGCCTGGAGCGTTTGCTTGCAGTTTTGACAAAAGAGGGGGAGGCAGGTCCCTGTGAGCTTGTATGTAAGGCAGGTTATGTCTTGAATTGGCTCAATCCACGCTCAGATGATCATATACCTATTCTTTATCATTTTTCTTTTAATTCTACAGATTTTTCTGGAAATCAGGTGCAGGTGGAAGTATTTGACCCTAGAAAACAGGCTTGGCAAGGCCCACAGGAATTAATAACCTGGGGGAGAGGCTACGCTTGTGTCGTTACAGGTGCTGAGACGCATTGGGTTCCTGTCAAATGGGTCCGTCCGTGGCTGAGAAAGAGCATCAGCAGATCACATGATGAACCCTCAACAACAGCTGAGCCTGAAGACCCGACCACAGGAGCAACACTGCCCTGATTTGGTGGCCTGACTGTTTTAGAGACTAGCGTATTGGTTGGGGCTGCGGACACCGTCAAGAGGACTGACTGAAAATAGCTGAGGGTGATGTTGTGTTTCAAGTGTGGGAGCCAGGCCTGTGGACCTTGGGTATCAACGTATTGTAAAATGTTATACTCTTATCTGCTTATTGTTGGGGTTTTGATTTGGGGTATTGAGGGAGGAAACGGTTTTGAAAGATTTGTGCAGCCCCAGGAAAACATAAGGGTGACAATAACTAATCACACCAATCAGCCTTTTGTTTAAGTTTGGGCAGTCTGTCTGAACCTTTTCACACATGTTTGATAGGGGTGCCTACATGGCTGCCCCAGGAGTTTAGAGGATGGGTTAGAAACAGTTTGGTTCTGGATAAAAGACATTTGACCAAGGCCAGCCAGGATGGAGAATGGCAATGTGACATCATTAAGAGTTTGAATAAGACCTTGACCTCACCCCCGGAAGAATTGGACCTCTTGGGTAGTCTTAATGCTACTAATAGTAGCAGGATTGGGAGCTGGGTGAGCTTTGTGCCCCCCACAATGGCACAGCTGAATGTGAGCCAGAAAAGCTGGGCTACAGTAAATTCTGCCCTTGATATCAAAGAGGTCTATGGGCAAACACACACGCAGTGTAGTTTGACTGGGCAGCCTGTCCAGAAGTTGCCTCAGGGTTTGTTTCTGGTTTGTGGGGATGGGGCCTGAACGGCCTCCCAGCCAGCCCGCATGGGGGACCATGTTACCTGGGGAAGCTAAGGGTATTTCACCCTAATATGTCTGTGTTAACACAATGGACTTCACAAGGAAGAAGGAAAAGAGAGTTATATGAGCTAGACTTTAGTGAAGTGGGAAACCTGATCTTTTGGTCATGGTTGCGAATGATATTTACCTCTTCAGTGGTCCCTGGGGCAACCACAGCCCGGGTCATGGCTACTTTAAAGCAGGTAGCCTGCTGGACTAAAGCTGAGCTTAACAGCACCTCTAATACATTGGATCAGCTACCTCAGGACGTTGCTGGTGTAAACCATGTGGTGCTGCAGAACAGGGCCGTGATCGACCTCCTGTTATTGGCCCATGGTCATGGGTGTCAGGAGTCTGAGGGAATGTGCTGTATGAACCTCTCGGATCACTCAGAGTCTGTCCATAGAAAGATAGAACAGCTGAAGAATGGACTGCATAACCTGAGGGAAAACAGCTGGGGACTGGATGCTTGGCTAGGGTCACTTGGCTTAGGGCCATGGGTAGCCAGCGTTTTGCATCAGATTTTAGCAATAGGTGTGTTCATCCTTATTATACTTGTTTGCTTACCCTGCTTATTGCGATGCTGACAGAATAGTAGGCAGAATATAGCGAAGGCTGTGTTTGAAAAAAGAGGGGGAGGTGTTGGGGCCCTGGCTGTGCTGAAAGATTATGAGAAACTTTAGGTAGAAACATCAGGCAGCTGGAGGAGCAGTGAAGGTCGTTCCTGTGGGAACTAG
>NW_009953594.1:141528-173349 GCF_000747805.2 Chaetura pelagica | reverse complement strand
CTGGAAGCTGCTCTAAGGTCTCCCTGGAGCCTTCTCCTCTCCAGGCTCAACACCCCAACTCTCCCAGCCTGGCTCCAGAGCTGCTCCAGCCCTCCCAGCATCTCCGGGGCCTCCTCTGGACTCTCTCCAACAGTTCCATGTCCTCCCTGTGTTGGGGACCCCAGAGCTGTTCCCAGCCCTGCAGGGGGTCTCAGCAGAGCAGAGCAGAGGGGACAATCCCCTCCCTGGCCCTGCTGCTCACGCTGCTGGTGACAGCCCAGGACATGGGGGGGTTCTGGGCTCCAGCACGTGGTGCTGCCTCATGTTGAGCTTCTCCTGCCCCAACACCCCCAAGTCCTTCTCCTTGGCTGCTCCATCCATTTCCCCCAGCCTGGCTTTGTGCTTGGGATTGCCCCGGCCCCTGTGCAGGACCTTGCACTTGGCCTTGCTGCCTTCTTGTTCACACCAGCCTGATCAGGTCTCAAATCCTGCCAAGAAGATTTTACTGGTTGCTTAGACCTTCAGCTTAAAAAACACCAGTTGTGTCCTGGTTTGAACCAGGATGAAAATGGATTAAACCAGTTGCTCCTTTTTTTAGGTAATAAAAATGTCACAGCAACACCCTGGTTTGCCTCCAAAATCTTCTGCTCTGTATAAAACCAGAGGCTGGAGCCTGGAGCTGCATTTGTGTCAGTTCCTGAGCACGTTCAATTTACATTCCCAGGTGCTGAGGCCACTTGGCAGGGAAAAAGTTCCTTCTGCTTTGAAACCCATCAGCTTGAAATCCACATCTAATTCTCCCCTCGGGAAAGGGCCCTGGAACATCCTCCCTCCAAAGCCTGGGCTGGAAATTGGTTTCAGGAGCAGTGGGCAAAGAGCTGGTGGGTCATGGAGCTGCTGGTGGTCCAGGTGAGAAGCATCCCCAGTGCACAGAGCTCAGGTGAGAGCAGAAGGGTCAAGAGCTGCTCCTGTCAGGCAGTTTGTCCTGGCCTTTCTGGCCAAGTGCCTGGTTTGTGACATTTCTCAGGGAGTCTCTTGGATTGTGCAAAGTGCAGAAACTGCAGGAGGCCTCACCTACAGGAACCCTGTAGAGGGTATCATAGAATCATGGAATGGTTTGGGTTGGAAGGGACCTCAAAGCTTATCCAGTCCCACCCCCCCATGGGCAGGGACACCTCCCACCAGCCCAGGCTGCTCCAAGCCCCATCCAACCTGCCCTTCAACACCCCCAGGGATGGGGCAGCCACAGCTTCCCTGGCCAACCTGGCCCAGGCTCTCCCCACCCTCACACTCCACAATTCCCTCCTCAGCTCCAACCTCCAGCTCCCTCTCCCACTTTTCATCCCTCCCCCTCATCCCATCCCTCCCTGCCCTTGGCCCAAGTCCCTCCCCAGCTTTCCTGGAGCCCCTTCAGGACCTGGAAGCTGCTCTAAGGTCTCCCTGGAATCTTTTCTTCTCCAGGCTGAAAGTTGCTCTTGCAGGTGAGAACCTCAGGAGAACCTTGCAGGAGAGGCAGGGAGCAGCTCCTGTCACACAGGGATGAACAACACAATGATGTGATCTGAGGGACTGGAAAAAAAAGGAAAGATCTGAAGGAAATGACTTCCACCTTTGCCTCTTACCTGCAGAAGAAGAGAAACCAGCTCAGCTCTTCTCCCTGGGATGTCATCTCTCAGAACCTGACCTACATGGTGAGACCCATTATTGGAATCACAGAATCATTCTAGTTGGAAAAGACCTTTCAGCTCATCAAGTCAAACCATGGAGGGCAGCAGCTCTTCCAAAGCCTCCTTAGGGAGAGGGTGAGTTCTTCTCAGGGTCTGGAAGTTGAGAAAGATCTGGGAAAACTGTGTCCCCTTTCAAGAAAACCCCACACTCACAGAATTGAGTGTTTCTGTGAGGTCTGGGATGTGGGAAGGAGGCTGGTGTGGATGAAAGGTGAGCAGAAATGGGAGAGCCTGAGACACCCACCCATTGAGGGTTAATTTCCTCCTCTTTCTCATTTCCTTATTAGAGCTGAATCTCTGTGACACTTCACCCTGGCACTGCCCTTGGCAGCTGCTGGTTGGGAACATCTATCATGTCAGATAAATGCACTTGGTGCTGCCTGTGCCAGAAACTTCTCCAGGGATCACAGGCTCCACTCTCAGGCTCCTCCTGCTCAAAACCTGAGATACAACACAGGGTTTGTCCCTGAGAACCACCCCAAGCAGCTCGTGGGGGTAACAGGTTTGTCTTTAAGGAGCACAAGTCTGGTAGCAGAAGTTTATCATCTGGAGGTGAATATGGCTCTGAAATGCAGACAAAACACTCCCAGATTGGCTCAGGAACGTGAAGTCACCATCCTGCTCTGTCCTCTGGTGCCAGTGGGACAGATTTCTGTCCCAGAGGCATCTTTCTGCTGCCAAAAATCCAGATTTCAGGGCAGGATGGAGCGGGGCAGCCACAAGGGAGCAAGAAGGGACAGTCCTGAGAAGCTTTCCTGGGGAGGAATGAGTGTTTGCAGCAGAAAAGCTGCTCATTATTCATCCTCCCAAACATCCCACGAGCATGTGAACACTTGATTCTTGAAGCCAAACACCCTCCACCAAAAATAGTTCAGCAAACAGCAGAGAAGTGGCACAAACTGTGACACGTGTTTCCCCAGCCCAGGCCCTGCTCATCTTTGGGTCATGATTTGGTTTAGGGAGCAGCTCAAGAGACAAATCAGCTTCAGTCTTCCAAGCAGTGCCTTGGAAAAATAGTTTCCCCCTCATGAGACCCCACCTGGAGAACTGAGTCCATTTCTGTAGCCCCCAGCAAGGACATGGAGCTGTTGAGGAGAGTCCAGAGGAGGCCCCGGAGATGCTGGGAGGGCTGGAGCAGCTCTGGAGCCAGGCTGGGAGAGTTGGGGTGTTGAGCCTGGAGAGGAGAAGGCTCCAGGGAGACCTTAGAGCAGCTTCCAGGGCCTGAAGGGGCTCCAGGAAAGCTGGGGAGGGACTTGGGCCAAGGGCAGGGAGGGATGGGATGAGGGGGAGGGATGAAAAGTGGGAGAGGGAGCTGGAGGTTGGAGCTGAGGAGGGAATTGTGGAGTGTGAGGGTGGGGAGAGCCTGGGCCAGGTTGCCCAGGGAAGCTGTGGCTGCCCCATCCCTGGGGGTGTTGAAGGGCAGGTTGGATGGGGCTTGGAGCAACCTGGGCTGGTGGGAGGTGTCCCTGCCCATGGGGGGGTGGGAATGGATGAGCTTTGAGGTCCCTTCCAACCCAAACCCTTCTGTGCTTCTCTGATATGACCCACAAGCTGCTTTCACCTTAACATTTGGACACACAGCACCAGATGGATCCAATTCTGCTTTAAAAAGTGTGTTCCTGATAGAAGAAAAGAAGAAAATAAAAGGAAATGTGAGAGTTTCACAATCAAACTATAATTTTCTTAACAGCAGCTTCTCCAACACAGACTGTGCAGGTAGGAAGAGCAGCTCATGGGAACTTCCTTCTTCTGGCTCAGGAATTCTTCCACGGTTTTGATTTGATTAAAAGAGAAGAAAACCATCCTGAAAGAGCCCAATAAACTACTCTGAGAAGCTGAAGCCTCACTCAGCCCCCCCTGTTTCCTCTTTGTTTTTACAGTCTCTTTGACTACAAATGAGGCTGGTCATGCTTGGGAAAGAGGATGAGCACGTGTTGGGACACCAGATCTACCTGGAGCTCGAGAGGGATGTGCTCAGGAACAAAGATGAGATTGTTCTGGGAGACAAAGGCAAGTGCAGGGTCCTGGGAGTAACCCCAGGAATGAGCTCCCCGGGCCAGGTGAGGGGCTGACCTGCTGGGAAGCAGCTCTGGAGAAGGACCTGGGAGTCCTGGGGACACACCAAGGGAAGCAGGAACGTGCCCTGGTGGCCGAGAAGGGCGATGGAACCCTGGGGTGCAGGAAGAGGAGCAGGGCAGGGGGTTCTCCTGCCCCTCTGCTCTGCCTGGGGAGGAGGAGGCTGAGAGGGATCTTCTCAGTGCTCGTGGAACATCCACAGGGCGGGTGTCAGGGATCCTGGAATGGCTGAGGCTGGAAGGACCTCCAAGACCATCCGGTTCCCACCTCCCACCAGCCCAGGCTGCACAAGCCCCGTCCAACCTGGCCCTGAGGACGGGCCTGACCCTTCCCAGCGGTGCCCAGAGACAGGAGGAGGCACGAGGGGCACCAGGAGGGAAGTTCCAGCTGAACGTGAGGGCGGCAGAGCCCTGGGACAGGCTGCCCAGGGAGGCTGGGGAGGCTCCTCTGGAGACATTCCCAACCCAGCTGGATGGGACCCTGGGGGGCTCTGGGGGGACCTTCCCTGGCAGGGGTTGGGCTGGAGGAGCTGCTGAGGGGCCTCCCAGCCCCTCCAGCTGTGCTGCCCTGCTCACCAGGGGCTGTCACTGCAGCAAGAGAACCAACCGTCCCCAGTCCAGCACCTATAACTCCTCCTGGCTTCAGGGCTGGGGAAAAGCTGGTGCTGGGGAAAGGAGCCCAGAGCCACGGGGGGGCTTCCCAGCCTGCAGAGCCTGCCCAGGATGTGCCACAAACCGAGGGATTCAGCAGAGCAAATCAATTGTCCTTCTGTCTGACAAGGTGCCTCTGTCTGTGCCACCCTCTGCTCTGTGAGCTCTGACTTTCCCACCTGCCACGTTCCTCAGCCCCCCAGCCCTGCTCAGCCCCCAAGGGATTTGGGAACAAACTGCCCTGTTCTCACCCAGGGGCTCATCAGGGCCCGTGGGAACGTGGGGAAGGCCTGAGAGGCAGATGGGAAGTGTTTTTTTTTTCCCTCCTGCTCTTTGAAATGGGCTTAAAAAAGGGAATGCAGAGGACTTAAATAAACAGAACCGTTCTGTGCCTGCGTGTGGTGGCAGGAAGGGATTCCCAGGAGCAGGGAATGGGTGGTGGTGGCTGTGGGAGCCCTCGGGGGTCCCTGACATGCTGAGCACAGGGAGGTGCCTCCCAGAGATGGGGCAGCCATTGGAGAGGACCCTTGATGGCAGCTCCCTCAGACCCAGCCCCTGCCACCAGCGCAGGGTGATCAGTGAACCTCCCTGACCAGCGTGGCCATTCCTGCTCTCCAGGCTGGACACCCCCAGCTCCCTCAGCTGCTCCTGCTCACACTTGTGCTCCAGCCCCTTCCCCAGCCCCGTTGCCCTTCCCTGGAGAACAGGACGAGAGGAGCTGCCAGCCAAGCCCACCTGCAGCCACCAAGCAGCAGCTCCCCTGGAACACTGAGGCAGAGGAGGGAGGAATCCACCCTGGGTAGAACAGTGAGAGTCACGGAGTTGCTGGGTTGGAAGGGACCTCTGAGATCATCCAGTCCAACCCCCCTGCCAGAGCAGGGTCACCTACAGTAGATCCCACTGGAACATGTCCAGATGGGTTGGGAATGTCTCCAGAGAAGGAGACTCCACAGCCTCCCTGGGCAGCCTGTCCCAGGGCTCTGTCACCCTCACAGGAAAGAAGTTTCTCCTTCTGTTTAACTTGACCCTCCTGTGCTCCAGTTTGTGCCCACTGCCCCTTGTCCTGTCACTGGGCACTGCTGAGAAGAGTCTGGTCCCACCCTCCTGACACCCCCTGAAGATGTTGATAAGGGTTGATGAGATTCCCCCCTCACCCTCCTTTTCTCCAGGCTGAACAGCCCCAGCTCCCCCAGCCTTTCCCCATGGGAAGATGCTCCATCCCTCCCATCATCTGGGTGGCCTGTGCTGTGTCCTGCACCTCCAGCCTCCCCCCCAAGGGATGAACCCCCAGCCCCATCAACTCCCACCCCCAAAAGCTCAGCAGGCAGCCAGCAGGGTGGAGGGATTGGTTTTTATTTCAAAAGACAGTAAGACAATGTTTTCCATTTAGTATCAAAACACTGGACAGGGCTCTTTGCTCCACGTTGGCCCCTTCAAGCTGCTCCCACCAAGCAAGAAGCTCCAGCACCAGCTTCACCCCACACATCTCCACGCTCACACCTCACAACAACAACACCTCAGCAATGCACACAAGGTGGCTTGGACCTCAGTGAGACACCAAGAGCAGCCCTGGCCATGGAGGGGAGGCCACGGGTCCCTCCTTCAGGGTAGGCAAAAATAAAGCCCCCCAACCTCCCCAGGAAGAGGCTGTTGGGTCGAAGCTGTGAAGGGGAAGCCAGTGATGAGAGACAAAGCTTGATGCACCAGCAGGGAGTGAAGGCAAATTCAGCCCCGGGGTAGCAAAGGGGTTAGAGGGGCTGTGGCTTCTCTAAACCTACCAGGACATGGCCAAGAGGGAGTGGGGGGGAAGGGGAAAAACCCCTGTGAAGGTTCAATTGTTCAGAGAACAGGCTTTAATTGAGAATTGGCTGTAACTAAAATAAAAAGTGTCTCCCTTTGCTCAAGTTGCTTCAGCACAAGTTACCCTAAAGCTGCAAAACTGAACTGCTCTTTTGGCAACCAGCTCCTGGGCAAGGGAGTCTTCCCAACAGGGTCCCAGTCCCTAACCTGGCTACTCCAGTTCAGTAGCCCAGAGCCAGGGACTGTCACCCTCTCCTACCTCCCCTGCCACAGCAGGGGGGGCCCAGAGCCCCTTACCAGAAGGTTGACACCAAATTTTAAAGCCATGAGCTTTGAAGTGCAGTTCCCCAGCCTCAAGAGTTATTTGGAATGTTCACCAGAACAAAGCCAAGGTGGCTACAAAGTGCAGACACCTCAAACATGCTCCCCAGCCATGATTATTGCATTGATTATTTCCCTTAATGATGCTGTTTGAAGCTCTGGCCCAACCCGGTGGCCTTTAACCCTGAGGCGAAGGAGAAGGTTTGTGTTTGGTCAAGTTGGCAACAGAAAAAGTCAAGTCTGGTTCCCCCAGGGTTAGAGGGCAGCAGGGACCCCGGGGGGGGTGGCAGGGGTGGGGATCCCTCACATCTCGTTCAGGTCTAGCAGGGTCTGGTCCAGCATTCGTTGCGTGCAGAGATGCTCCTCTTTGGTGGATTTCAGCTTATCTGGCAGGAAGCAAGAGTGGAGAGTTACAAGTCACCCCTAGACCCCCCAGGAACCTCGGCCAGGAAAAGCTCCCACCAGCCCCAGCCCAGCAGGCAGCAGGTCCTCAGGGGGGTGCCTGGCTGGTTGCAGCAAGAAGCTCTGGAGTTCCCTGGCTCAGGTGCAGCCCTGGTGGGGGCCCCAGGGGCTGCCAGGCAGTGGTTTGCATGCAGGTGCCTCCAACCACAGCCCCCCCAGGGCTCCCCACACCCAGCCAGCCACCCCCACGGCCCAGCAAGGCCCCCCAGAGCAACGCAGAGGTGAAACACACTGGGAAACCAGCCCCTGGAATTACAGTTGAATGTGATCCCCCTCCCAGGATAGGACAGAGAGGCCAAGCTGGTCACCAGGATGGTCACCCCCAGCAGCAGGGAGCAGCCAACGTGGCTCAGGAGAGCAGGAAGGGGCTGTTCTCAGTGAGGGGCAGGCAGGGAGCACACAGGGACCAGGGGCTGCAGCTCTGCCCGAGCCCACAGGTAGTTCTCACATGTTCCTTAAGCCAGGAGGAGAGCTCAGAGCAGCCACCAGCACTCTAGGTGGGCTTTACTCCATAGGTCAGCCCACCCATGTCACTGAAGACATTCACACGCTGGGCAGGGTAGCCAGGCTGTAGAAAGATGTCCTTTAGGAACAGGCAGTTTCCCAAAGTCACTCCCCAGCCCCCCCAGGGTCAGGAATTGTGCACAGAGCCAGGAGCAGCCCTCCCAGAGCTCCAGAATTGCAGCCTTCAAAGATCCCCTGCAGAAGCTCAAGACACAGCTCCATGCTGAGGATTTTTGGGATTTGCTTTCACCATGTCCAGGAGCTTTCCCAAGTGGTGCTGGGGCTCAGCAGCCCTGCCAGGACCAGGCCCCAGGAACAACCACTTCCCCCAAACCTTCTTTCTGCGCTTGACCACAGAAGGTTCCAGCTCAACATGAAGAACTTCTCTCCTGTGAGGGTTACAGACCCTGGGATAGGCTCCCCAGAGAGGCTGGAAGTCTCCAGAGAAGGAGACTCTACAAGATCTGTCTGGATGCCTTTCTGAGCAACCTGCCCTGGTTTTTTTGGTCCTGCTCTGGCAGGGGGGCTGGGCGCAACGATCTTTGAAGATCCCTTCCAACCCCTAATATTCTGTGATTCTAGGTTAGGACTCAACTACACAGGCAAGTACCCCAGGTGTGCAGTGTCTTACAGACCAGGTCAGTCAGTGATTGCCAGGACCCATCACTCCAAGCAGCAGGAGATCCCACAGTCACTCAGCTCACAGTAAATTAGGTTGTAGGGCTTGGACAGGCAACCTCCAGCAGCCACAAGCCCCTGGTGGGTGCAGCCACTCCCCACAGAGCCTGGAGCCCCTGGCCAAGTGAGCAAGGCTGCTCCAGGAACAGCCCCCCCACGGGTTTCACCCCCAAGGACAAAACAAGTGCTCACACTCTGAGGTCAGAGGGTGAATTCAGGTGCCCCATGAAGTGGCAGCAACTGCGTTAAACCCCCAAGTCTGCCCAGTCGTGAGGATGAGCAGGTTTGTCTCTGGTCCCCAGCTCTGGTGGGGGCTCTAAGCTTGTTTAATAGCATTTAAATGCCCCCCTCCCCAGTCACCCAGATCATGCAGTGTTAAGTCCAGCTCAGAGAGGGCAGGTGGGTTTTCTCAGGGGCTGGACAGACACCATGGCAGCAGCAGGATTAGGGGAGACAAGGGGGACAGAAAGGGAAGGTTAGAAGGACACCAGGATGAGAACATCACACCTGCTGTCCCCACATGAGGTCTGGGTTACAGCACAGGGGGAGCTGGGGAGAAGAAAGGCTTGTCTGACTCTTTAACTTGCATTTCAGGTCAGGAAGATGACAGGAAAGCCAAGTGCAGGCAGAAATGAGGGGCTGCCAAGGGCTTGTGAAGGCAAAGGCAGGCAGAGGAGACCCAAAGAAAAGCCTACAGGCTGGGCTGGGCTCTGCCTGGGGAAGGAGAGAGGTTTGGGGTGTCCTTTAAGCCTGTGGAGCAGGTTGCAGAAAGCAGCAGTCCTATCATAGCTGAACCAGAGGCACCTTCCAGAGAGAGCCCCACCACAGAGTGGGATTGATGGGGCTTTAACAGTAGGACAGAAGAACTGGGAATGGCAGCATCTCCCACCTGACCTGCAGGACACTCCTCCAAGGAGGTGTCTTTGTGCCACACTAACAGCCCATCAAGTCCAGACAGGGCTGAAGGCAGGATCTGCTTCGTGTAGAGGACAGAGGACCTGGAGCACTGGCTCCTCTTCTGTGTCTGCCCAGGCCAACCCAAGGAGGGGCACAAGCTGCCTCTGCATCTCCCAGCCTCACCTCCCACCCTCCTGTCCCCACAGCCTCCCAGGCCTCCAGGGGCTCCACTCATGCCCAAGGTGGTACCAACCACACATGCTCAGCAGCAGCTCCAGGGAAAGGCAGGGCCAGGCTGCTCCTGACCCAGGACAGGTCACCCCTGGGGCTGGATGGTCACAACCAGCCACTGCAGAGAACCAGTTCAGCATCTATCACTGCCCATCCACACAGGCAAGGTCCTCCAGGTCTGACAACTCCAATCCCTGCATCTAGGGAGAATTTCCAGGCAGTGGAAAATCCTTCTCCAACAACTCCCAGCCCAGCAGGACTAAAAACCAACCAGAAACCCAGTCTGCCTGACAGGCAAGTGTGGAGCACAGAAACTCCTGCTGCTCTTGGGCTCCTTCTCAAATCCTTGTACCACAAGATCCTTGGGAACCCAGGGCCCCTCTGAGGGGATCTGCACCTTTCTCCTGCTTTCAGCTTGAGAATATTTTGCTCTTGAACAAGCCCTGGCTGGGTAAGGCTCGTGGCAGAGTCAAGCTGCCCACAAGGAGCAGCCAAGGCATGTCCCCCTCTCCTGAGGGTCTCAGCCCATCCCTCCAGGTGATGGGAAGCTCACACCTCCCCCCAGCACCCACTCCAGCTGCACTTCACTCTGCAGGACAGAGTAATGCTCATTATTGTCCCTTCTCTAAAGCCACCAAGGGACAAAGAACCAGCCAGAAAAGCCAACGACTTCAATCTAACTAGAAGTTGAGGGACCTTGTGGTGTGGGGGCAGATACACCCCACCCTGGCCTACACCAGAGCCCACCTTGCACTCCAGCTACTACAGACTTGCTCCACCTGCCCAGCAGGCAGGATGGAGCCCCTGATGCCCATCTCCTGCCCCAGGGCTGCTCCTGGGTCTCCAGAGTGGCAGAGGATGGGAGGGAACTGCAGAGAGAAGCACCAGGGGCTGGTACACCAGCTTCAGGCTTGTGGCCAGGGACCTGATGATCCTGGCACAGGAGGGAGCAGATGATCTGCAGGGATTAGCATGACCCTTCCTAGGCCTGAGGAACAGCACAGAACACTTGGCCAGGTCAGCTGGGGCCAGCTCCCTTCTCCACCCAGCCCACAGGCCAGCCTTCCCAGCTGCCCACAAAGCCAGGAGCTCCAGGCCCTGTGCCTCCTGGTCAGCTAATCCACATTCCCAGCACCCCTGAGTCAACAGCCCAGCTGGTGGTAACCAGCCTGCACAAGCCCAGCAATCCAGTCAGACCTGCAGCCTCTCCACACCTCCCAAGGCAGGAGTTGCATCACCCACCCACCCAACCATCCACCACCCAGCATGGAGTTTCATGAGGATGAGCAGGGAAAGCTCCTGGCCCGGCCCAGCCTTTGATAACATCACTTGCAACAGCAAAGCCACCAGCTCCACATGGTGCCACCCAGTGACAGGACCTCCCTGTGGAGAGAGGGGCTGTTTCACAAGGGCAGGGAGGCACCTCCACCTGGGAAGAGCTGGGAATGAAAGGCTGGGCTGGAAACCTTCACACCTCCAGACACTGGTGACAGAAACCCCATTCCCTACCTCAGACCCTCCTCCAGCTGCAGGTTTGCTCCTGAGAAGTTCTGGATCCTTGTTTGGTGCTTGCAGGGCACAGAGCTCCTGCCCCAAATCCCAGGAGAGTCAGACCATCATCTGCCAGAGCTTCCCAAGCTTGAAAATTCCCAGTGGGAATGGTTCCTCCTTCCCAATCCAGACCCAACAGGGAGGATCCCGCCCTGTCAGGGCTTCCCAAGCTTGAAAACTCCTGGTGGGAATGGTTCCTCCTTCCCTACCCAGACCCAGCAGAGAAGATCCCTGACAGAGAAGACAGAGTGAGGACAGGCTGGGGCAGTTTGGGGTGTCTGGACCATCCTGACCACTCGTGCTGTTGTGCAGAGAACAGAGTGACACAAACCTGAGGGAACCACGGGAGATGTCCCAGCTCATCAGGGCTCTGCTCACGAAGGGCTCTCCGGGCACTGGGGCAGAGGAATCAACCCAGAAAGGAAAGACCATTTGCCAAACCACCCCAAGAGGCCGAGCAGTGTTTGTGGTACCAGTGCCAGGCTCAGTCCAGCAGTGACACACAGTGAGTGCCCAGTGCAAGGCTCCATGCCACGTTCCCAGGAGGATCCCAGCACCCTCAGCCTCTGCACTGGGAGGGGAGGACTCTGCAAACCTCACCCCCCAGGCTGGGATGCCCACAGCCCTCCTGAAGCAAGAGGCCAGACACCCCCAGGCAGCACCTGGCACCCAACTGGAAATCACCCAGAGCTCAGTGGATGTTTCTTGCCTTTCACACCCTGGCAGTGCCCCAGTGACCAGCCAGTGAGGTGACTTCCCACTGCAAGCACGTGTGGAGTGTCCCCCAGACAGGCACAGCTCCAGCCCTCCCTGCTGCACACCCCAACCTCCCCTTCACCCCCAACAAGCTGCTGAGGCACCAGCCACATCTGTGAGCCCAGGAGGCACAAAAGGGGAAACCCAGGAGGCTGATGAAGTCTGTGGGTTCCCCTGAGGGCCAGGAGGGTGACACTGCTTTGGAACAGCTACTCTACAGCAGCAAGTGGTCACTAGAAACCCCTTTCTCCAAAGCACCAGCTGCTTCATTCCATTGATACAAGAGTTGTTTTCCTTAAACAACAACAAAAAAAAAAAGTGACATCATGCTCAAGCAAGAGGCAAGAGAAATACAAAAGGAGCTTTATGACTCTACACAAGATATGCAGATGAGAACAACACTCTCCCAGCTCCACCCAGCCATGGAAGGGGCAGCTCCTCAGAGCTCAGCAGTGTCTGGCACCTCAGGTCAGACAGAGGGAGCTTTGTTTGGGAGCAAGTGCAGCAGGACCAGGGGTGGCTGCTGCTGTCAAGCTCCAGCATCTCTACAGGACTCATTCCCAGGGATGCTCTGGGCACAGGGGCTGGGGAGAGGTTCTGGAATTCAGCCTGAGATGAGGAGAGCACAAGTGCAGGGTGCAGGTGCAGAATAAGCCACCAAGCAGGAGGCAAATCCAAAGTGGAGTTTGGAATCGCAAGACTTATCTGTGTGAGACAGAAGGAGACACTAATTTTAAGAGAAGCTGGAGTGTGAGGGCACAGCAAAGGCTGCTCAGGGAGCTCTGGGGTGCTGCTGTTAAGGCTGCTCCTCAGCAATGCAAGGATCTGGCATCTCCTTGGTTAGTGTGAGGACTGTGCACAGCAGCTGTTAGCAGAACCCCCCCCAGATGCCCACAAAAAGCCAAGTAGCAAAGTTGCAGGAACAGGAATTCAGCTACTTCCACAGATCAGTTCATGATCCAGCCCATCTCACAGCAATTCCCAAGGAAACCACTCGAGCACTATCCACTGCCTCTTCCAGGAGGAATCCCGAGGCCATGGCCCAGTGGCCCCAGCAGGCAGCTAAGCCACATCTCGTTAGGAAGCCTTTCCCAGTGGGAATTGTACTCAGAGTTCAGGTCAGAAGCCTGTGAGGGCAGCACAGCACTTGGTGTCACACATGCAGACCACAAGGCCCAGAGTTAGAGGACAACATGCTGCAGGGAGCCTCTCCACCCTCCAGGCAGAGATCTGAGGAAGTAACCTGGGTAACACACAGAGCCACTGGTTCTCAACTAGGAACACCCCAGCACACCAAGCAAGCCCTGGCAGCCCAGGCTGCCCAAGCGAGAGGCAAACACCAGCCAGCTCATATTTACATGGAAGTCATGTCATTCAGGGCGTGGTCCAGTTCCTCACTAATTGCTTTGTACTTCAGTTTCTGGGCATAGAGCTCATCTAGAAGAGGTTTAGGAGGAGAACAAAAGGGAAACAATGAGGGAAGGCAGAGGAGTTCTTCTAACAGCCTGGGGCAGGAGAAGCAGTATGGGACTCCTGAACAGAAGAAAATGAAGCTGGATATGGAGCCACCACAGCTCCCTGTCAGCTCCTGATGATGGACATGAGGGCTCTGACAGCCTAAAGACAGCCTGACCAGCAAGTGCCTTCCAGGACTACAAGCCAGCTCTGAGGAGAGCAGAGCCAAGAACTCAAACCACATCAGCTTGTGGGAACAAGCTGCCCAGCTGGGTCAGCAAGAACCACCGACAGGAAGAGCAGCAGGGAGGGGCAACTACATCCACTTCGGGAGGAGCTTTGCTGCACCCAAGGCAGGCACAGATCAACTGGGAAGCTTTGTTCCCACCTTCTGTCTCAATACAAAAACCTGCCTGGGAAAGGTCAGCCACATCATTAAATCCTGGGCATCAAAGGGAATTCCCACCCTGTAGGACATGGCTAGAAAGGCTGAGCTGAAACTTGTGTTCTCCATCAGATAACAGAGCAGGAGGGCAGATCAGGGGAGGAGGCAGCTCTCAAGCTCATGTTGATGCCCTCCTGAGTGCTCTGCAGAGCTGGCACAGACCTCTCCCAGCTCTGGCTGCCCAGGCCAGCTGGTGATGTTGTTAACAGCTTCACGGAGCCCAAAGAACTTTGTCACTTGTCATAAACTAGGTCACTTCAGCAGCAAGGCTGGAGACCAGAGCCAACTCCCCATCAACGTGTTTCAAGAGGAGCATGCAGGGACTTGGAGGAATTTTTGCAGTTCCCAAATAAAAGCTTGTCCTGGATCATGAGGTGGCTCAGATTGCTGCTTGGCAGCAGCTCTGGAACAGCTCAGCTGACACCATTGCTATTTCTAGATAAAAACCCTCCGGAGTGACTCCAGATGGTAGGATGTGGCTTTGAGTCTCCAAGACCTGGCACCAAAAGATGACAAAGGCACATGCTGGGGTGGAGGCAGGAGGCCTGCAAGAGTTCTGGTTTACCAGCACCACCACTCCAGCCACAGCTCTCCACAGAAGAATTTGGCCACAGGCCCAGATGTGAGGGAGGCAGTTGGAACCTTCCCCTGCTAGAGCTTGGGGAAAGGCAGGATCCTGTGCTGGTTGGTGTCAGGAGAGCTCCTGTGAAACCAGGGGCAGGAGGAGGCAAGGAACCCATGCTTGGCACAGGCAGAGCACCCCACTGCATGGATGGGGCTGCTAGTGACGGTATCTTGAACTAGGACCCACACTGGTTAGTCCTAAATCTTCCTGGGGGCTGTCTCAGGACTGAAGACTGTGGTTGCAGCAGGACTTTCTGCAGCAGAGCCCCACCATGAGATTCTCCACTCAGGTGTGTTACTGCAACCAATTCCTCTTGGGTTCAGGCCCTTTTATCCTTAAATGGGGTGAAGCAGGAGAGCAGGAATCCAGTTACATTCCTGAGGACATCACAACTGAGATACCAGCTGTGCTATCTGTGTCCATCAGGCAGATATGGCAAGGAGTTTGGATCAGGAGCCCATGGCCTGTCACAGCACAGCCAGGGAACACCTCCTGGAGCAGATACATGGGGTCAAGCCCAGGGGCACCATCCCCACCCTGCAAGCAGGGTTAGGTCACACTTCAAGCACTGAGGAGCAGAGTCTCCACTCTCCAGCTACCTGGGACACAGCCTTCCTCAGCTCCCTCACCACCTATTCTTTGGCTTTCCATCCCCAGAACATACCTTCCAAATCATCAATAGTCTTCTCCAGCTTGGCCACAGACCGCTCGGCAAACTCGGCGCGGGTCTCTGCCTGCAGGGCAGAGGGAGCCAGTCAGGACAACTGGGATTGCAGGGACCACTGGCCTGAGGACATCAAGTCTCCCACCCCCCTCAGGCTGAGGCCACCCCACCCATCCCAACACGGCCACTCACTTCTTTGAGTTTATCAGTCAGGATCTTGATCTCTTCTTCATATTTATCCTCTTTTTGGGAGTACTGTGGAAAAGCAGAGGAGTCAGCAACCAGCAGCCCCAAGTATCTCCTACTCCAGGGAGGCCACAGAGAGACCTCAGCTCCTCCCTGCACTGAGCAGATGCCTTCAGGAATTCCCAACTCTAGTCCAACACAACTGGGTCAAGCACAAAGTCCCACCTCATGCAGACAACACAAACATGGGCACAGAAAAGTTCTCATCCCAGCAGCAGCAACAACTTGGCTGCTCAAACCTGCCCCGAGGCAGGGCAGGGCAACCAGACCTTCCTCTCTCCCAGCATCAGTCTCGTGCTGGGACCAGGTAGCTGTCCCTGCTTGCTTAAGGCTGTGTTGCACCATCTCCAGCCCAGTGGGTCCTCGGCTGCCACGCACCCTCCGAGTACCCCAGAAATGTTTCTGGCCCTTGGACAAGCAGCCCTACCTTCTCAGCCTGAGCCTCAAGAGACTTGAGATTGTTGGTGACATTCTTCAGCTCTTCTTCCAGCTCGGAACATTTACTGTGGGGTTTGGCAAAGAAAGGAGGGGAGAGAAAAAGGAACAGAAGAAGTGGGAGGGAAAGACAGGAGAGATGAGAAGTGAATCCATGTGCAGGGAAGACCAGGAAGAGCTTTTTTAGGAGATGATCTGTGAGCAGACTGGATGGGACCCTGTTTTCAGGCACTTGTGCTGAAAACAAGTTCCCTTCCCACCTCCAAGCTGCTATTTTTGGTGTTCTGCCAGCACATGCACAGGGCACTGAGCTGAGCAGCCAGATGTGGACAGAGGTTTCTGCTGGCCCTGGAGTCTCCGAGTAGAAGCTGCAGGTTCAGGTTGTTGTAAGGAGGGAACATTTATGGGCAGAGAGGACAGAACGTTCCAGGAGAGAGGAAGATGCAGTTGAGCTGAGGGAAGGAGCGTAGCTAGAAGCCCACAGGAGTTCTGGTTTAATGTTTGAGAAAGGAAAGGTTAGTACCTTCTCTTCAGCAACAGACAGACACCTCAAGTTCTGGTCCATCACTCTGATCTGCTCCTGCAGCTCCCGGCAACGCCTGTTAGTGACGGTCACACGATGGCACAAGCCAGGTGGGGACAAGGGTCAAAAGGAGCACCAAGAACACCACACCACGGGGCAAAAATGGGGGCAGGGGAAAAACACAGAGAAGTCATGGTCACGACATGCACATCTGGGCAGGAAGCACTGAGCTGCTGCTGCTGCTGCACACGCCAGCTTTGTTAGACAAGGCCAGAGCACAGAGAGGCCCTGACCAGCTCCCCAGCTGTTCCTCAGCTACAGCACCCAGATAGGATTAAAGGAGACCAAACTCCACCATTTGTGTCTGCTCCCAGCAGTGGAAGCTCAGCTTGCTGCTTGGCAGTGCTTGCAGTGGTTACTGCAGATATTTTAAGAGAGCAGAGGCCAACCTCAGCCCAGTTCTGCCCTTGGACATCCGACCTGCAGGTCCCCACCCAGGAGGCCTCTGCCACTTGGGGACAAGCCTGTGCACTCGTGTGCCCCACAGCAACGTGTCAGGACCCAGTGACTACACACACAAAGCAGTGCTGGTGAATCCCAAGGGGAGAACAACTCTCCAGCCCCACTAACTCAGGAGTCCCCTCATGCCAAGGGGCAGAACATCTCCACCACAAGGTAAAGCATGTCCTCTAACTCCACATCCTCAGTGGACCTAATCCCATGATGAGCAGGAAAGTGCTTCCAGCTTCTTCATCTGATGTTCTAACCCCCCGCTGTGCTTCAGGCCTTGTGTAACAAGGTTAGAAATGCTGTGTTAGTTCCCATGCAGAGGTGGACATGCCAGTGAGATGCCAGCAGATTACTCACGACTCTGCAAGCTCAGCTCTCTCTTCAGTACGTTCCAGATCCCCTTCTATGATCACCAGTTTCCGAGCAACCTGGAAGGAAGAGCTGGAGTTCAGAGGAAGAAAGATAATTTTGTACTTGTGGGCTGTGCAAGACAGCAAAGGCAGGAGTCACTGGTGCTGCCAGGGTCTTCTGGCTGAGGAGAAGAGCTGCTGCCAGGCTCTTCCCCCAGGTTTGCTGAGGAAAGCTTTGTCAGGGGCAAGAGAAGCTGCCTCTCCTGGCCAGCAGGACTGGAGCGCCTAAGGGTCTCACCTCCTCATACTTCCTATCCGCCTCCTCTGCAATGTGCTTGGCTTCCTTCAGCTGGATCTCCTGCAGTTCCATCTTCTCCTCATCCTTCAGAGCTCGGTTTTCAATGACTTTCATGCCTCTGCCCAAAGGAAAGCACAGGGAGGGGGGATGTATCAAACACTCCTGTGCAAACCAGAGGTGTCACGAGTTCCAGAGCATGAACAGTGCTCCCCTGGGACCCTGCTGCTTCCTCAGGAGCCACCAACACCTCCCAGTGCAGGGGGAAGCACAAGAAGGCAGACATTGTTGGGCTGTTGCAAACACAGTCTCCACTGCTGGGAATTAAGTGTTCTTGAATTGTTGCTCCAGCAGCTCATCAGGCTCCTGGACCAAGGGAAATGTGGTGCTGCTGAGGGGAACAAGCCAGGCTGGCTCAGGGACTCTCTGCACAGCCAAGCCAAGCACTTCCCAGGCTGAAATGCAGGAAGATCCCAGTCAGTGTCTGTGGCAGGACATGAGCTGGGTCAGGCTGCTCACTACAGTGTGTGCTCTGATGAAACTCATCAGCCAGCTAGAAGTGCACCACTCCCTTCTGAGTCAGTCCAGGTCAGAGGACAGTGCCAGCAGGGAGGATGCTGGCAGAGGCAGCAGGAAGAGTGGCTTCCCCACCAGCAGACACCTTTGCAACTCAGAGGTGGCCCAGAATTCCCTTATTTTGATTCTATTGATCTTCCCTGGGTGTTCCTGTTGCTGCAGGGGCGTTGGACTTAATGATCTTCAGAGCTCCCTTCCAAGCCCTGTGATTCTACTCAATGATTTCTCCTCCCTTGGGGGTGGGGATGCATGGCAGCACACAGCACTCACTCCTTAGCCTCAGGTTCCAAGACACTCAAGGCCAACAGCCCAATTTTGTTTGCTCTGCAGAGCAGGTACCAACTCCCACATCCCGCCTTGATATGGTTTCTACTTCCCACCCTCCAGGAAGCCCAAGAGGTCGATGGCACCAGGCCCTGAGTCAGGAACACAACTGAGAAGGCTGACAGAGTAAGAGGAGCAGCCCTTGCTCACCTTTCACTTTCATCTGCAGCCTTCTCTGCCTCTTCCAGCTTCTGCAGCGCCGTGGCCAGGCGCTCCTGGGCTCGGTCTAACTCCTCCTCCACCAGCTGGATTCGGCGATTCAGAGATGCCACCTCTGCCTCAGCCTGGAGGGACCAAGGGGGGTGACTCAGTCTGGGGCAGGTTTAGCAGCCCAGATGTGCCTGCAGCTCAGCAGCAGCACACGGGGAGCCAGCCCAGACCAGGGGGCTTCACCCACTTCCCAGGGGGCCCCGTTGGCCGGGCAGCGCTTCACACACACCTGCCTTGTCCTGCAGGTTCCCTGCCAGCTCAAGCTGATGTGACAGCTGAAGCCATAAACACTGAGCAGATGACTTACACTAATGGCTCTTCTCTGCAGCTGCTGAAATCCTGCCAGCCCATCAATCACAGCCCTGTTTATCCCCCACACCAGCACTTGGTGACAGCGACCGTTTAGCACACAGGCAGTTTGCTCATGAGATCTGGACACCAGCAGTGCTTGAAACGAGCCCTCTCCTCAGCAACATGGGGAAGATTAAGAGGTTCAGGAGTGTGCTGAGCTGTGGCAGGGCTCTGGCAGACCAGGCCTCCCCTCAGCACTGCCCAGTGCCACAACCCCAGCTGGGCTCTGCGCTTCCTTCCTCCCACCGACTCATCAAGAGAACAGAGAAAGAGCAAAAAGCCTCACCCAGTCTTGAGACAGCTCGAGGAGGCTGTTTCCCAGCAACAGCCTCACACAAACATCCTCCTCAGCTCAGCCAGAGGTGCCAGGAGCAGGGTGAGATGGCCCCGAGCCCCCAGGCACCGAGCCCCCAGGCACCGTGTGCTTGCCACAAGTGTCACCACAAAAATGACCCAGGCTTTAATGACCCAGCAGAGATCAGAAACCATGACACCCCCGGGCAGGCCTGGTACAGCAGCACTGCCAGGAACCACCAACCCCCACCACAGCCTGGTGAGAGCCCAGACACTCTGGAGACACTCAGGCCCCACATGAGCCACCTTGGGGCATCCCAGTGTCCTGCTCTCCAGCAGGATGGCTGTGCTGGAGCCAAGATGGATGGGGCTGCAGCCATTTCAGGGCAGCCCTGTGATCTTCTGCAGAGACCCAGGTGCAGACACATGCCAGGCATATATGAAATATCCCAACTACTTGCAACAAAGCAGCCTGCAAGGACATGCTGCTTCTACCCATGCCCAAGGAAGGAGGAGCAGAGCAATGAAAGAAGCCAGTGTTAGACCAGGGCCCAACACAAACCAGGGCGAGTTCCCAGGAGGCTGCCCAGGCTCTTCCCCCATGTTGGCAGCAGGGTGCTCAGCACCCCTATTTCAAGACCAGGTTGTGAGAACCCAAGCTGCAGAGGAGCTGTCCCACCAGCACACCCTGCTCTTCACCAGGGAAACCCACAACACCCCCCGTGCTCCAACAAGAGCTGCCCCAGCAGCAGCCCCCGCAGCAGCTTCCTCCGGAGGGGGAAGTGGTCTGCTCAGAGAGGAACAAAACCACAATAAACACCACGGGAAGGAGCCTGCTCATCACACACAACTTTTGCCTATCAAAGAGGCACAAACAGGCAAGTTGGAGAACCTCCTCCTTCTCCCAGGGGATGGGGACACACCAGCACAGCAAGACTCATTTCCTGACCCCTGAACCACAGCCCTGACTTCCTGTGAGCAGCACTTGACCCACCCAAAAAACCACTCCAGCTTGTAAAGAACTGCCTCCTTCTCTGCAGGAGAGCCCTTATACCTTCCCCCTCCTCCTGCTCCTCCTCCCTGGATACAGCTGAAGAAGACAGGCTTCCCAGGGGCACGGGGTGTCACTTCCAGTGGCTCATTCCCATTACTCCACACTTCCTTCAGGAAGGCAGCTCTGAGTCAAGGAGCTACCAGGAGTCCTGCAAGCCAAGGGCAGAGCTCACCTCGACCCTGGAGGCTTTCCATCACCTCCCCAGGCCACAGAGATCTAGCAGGGATAGTCCTCCAGACCCAAGGGACAGACCACAGGGTGAGGCCAAGACCTCCCCATGCTGGGAGCACTGGTTGTCTCCGCTGTGAAGAGGCTCCAGCGAGCTGGGAGAAACACACATCCCCATGGCAACGCTGCTCTTGCAAGAGAATTCCTTATGTGGCTGCAAACGAAGCGCCCAGCTGAGGTCTGGGAGTGGCCTCTCACTGCACACCAGCAGCTTCTGCCACCAGCCCTGGCAGCAAAGCCCAACAGGTCCTGGAGCAGTGACATCAGGACACTTGTTACAGCCTCCAGACTTAGGCACAGGGTGGGAGAGCCTGAGGTTCACATTGAACAGAATCAGCAGCAAAGTCACTGAGCAGATTTGTGGAGAGTCAGTTTGGTACAAGGCAGTCACCTGTGGTGACCTGCCCCGTGTCACCCCATCTAGTGTCCCCTGGATGCCACCAGCCTCCCTGGGCTGATGGAGCTGTGAGAGCAGAGACCCACCAGTTCAGATGGTCACAGAATTATGAAACAGCTTGGGTTGGAAGGGGCCTCAGAGCTCCTCCAGTCCCACCCCCTGCATGGGCAGGGACCCCTCCCAGCAGCCCAGGCTGCTCCAAGCCCCATCCAACCTGCCCTTCAACACCCCCAGGGATGGGGCAGCCACAGCTTCCCTGGGCAACCTGGCCCAGGCTCTCCCCACCCTCACACTCCACAATTCCCTCCTCAGCTCCAACCTCCAGCTCCCTCTCCCACTTTTCATCCCTCCCCCTCATCCCATCCCTCCCTGCCCTTGGCCCAAGTCCCTCCCCAGCTTTCCTGGAGCCCCTTCAGGCACTGGAAGCTGCTCTAAGGTCTCCCTGGAGCCTTCTCTTCTCCATGTTGAACAAACCCAATCCCCTCAGCCTGCCTTCTGCTCTGGTTGCTCCTGGTTTCCATCCCTCCAAGCAGCCCGTGCCTGCCCCCAGCACAAGGGGCTGCACGTCGGGGCAGCCCGTCCCCGGGCAGGGCCATCCCCACGGGATCCCGGCAGGATGCAGCGCTGGGGAGTTTTCCACTCGGCCCCTGCCCCGGCAGCATCACGGGTGAGATCACTTCCATTTTATCAGCACACGCCAAGGCCGCTCGCACCTGCACCGGGACCTGCCCCACGGGGGGCTGGGGGCACCGGGACCTGCCCCACGGGGGGCTGGGGGCACCGGGACCTGCCCCACGGGGCTTTGGGAGCACCGGGACCTGCCCCACGGGGCTTTGGGGGCACCGGGACCTGCCCCACGGGGGGCTGGGGGCACCGGGACCTGCCCCACGGGGCTTTGGGAGCACCGGGACCTGCCCCACGGGGCTTTGGGGGCACCGGGACCTGCCCCACGGGGGGCTGGGGGCACCGGGACCTGCCCCACGGGGCTTTGGGAGCACCGGGACCTGCCCCACGGGGCTTTGGGGGCACCGGGACCTGCCCCACGGGGGGCTGGGGGCACCGGGACCTGCCCCACGGGGCTTTGGGAGCACCGGGACCTGCCCCACGGGGCTTTGGGGGCACCGGGACCTGCCCCACGGGGGGCTGGGGGCACCGGGACCTGCCCCACGGGGCTTTGGGAGCACCGGGACCTGCCCCACGGGGCTTTGGGGGCACCGGGACCTGCCCCACGGGGGGCTGGGGGCACCGGGACCTGCCCCACGGGGCTTTGGGAGCACCGGGACCTGCCCCACGGGGCTTTGGGGGCACCGGGACCTGCCCCACGGGGGGCTGGGGGCACCGGGACCTGCCCCACGGGGCTTTGGGGGCACCGGGACCTGCCCCACGGGGGGCTGGGGGCACCGGGACCTGCCCCACGGGGGGCTGGGGGCACCGGGACCTGCCCCACGGGGGGCTGGGGGCACCGGGACCTGCCCCACGGGGGGCTGGGGGCACCGGGACCTGCCCCACGGGGGGCTGGGGGCACCGGGACCTGCCCCACGGGGGGCTGGGGGCACCGGGACCTGCCCCACGGGGCTTTGGGAGCACCGGGACCTGCCCCACGGGGCTTTGGGGGCACCGGGACCTGCCCCACGGGGGGCTGGGGGCACCGGGACCTGCCCCACGGGGGGCTGGGGGCACCGGGACCTGCCCCACGGGGCTTTGGGAGCACCGGGACCTGCCCCACGGGTGGTTGCAGGCATCAAGATCTGCCTCAAGGGCTGCCTGGGGCACCAGGACTTGCCCCACGGGGGACTGGGGGCACAGGGACCTTCCTCATGTGGATGTGGGAACAATGGGACCTTCCCCATGTGGGTAGGGGGACAACAGGGTCTGCCCCATGTGGGTGTGGGGACACCGGGGTGTGCACCATGTAGGTGTGGGGACACGGGGACCTGCCCTGTATGAGTGTGGAGACACAGGGACTTGCCCCAGTTGGACATGGGGACACCAGGGCCTGTCCCATGTGTGTATGGAGATACCAAGATCTGCCCCACAGGGGCCGGGGGACACGGGGACCTGCCCCACAGAGGAGCAGGAGCACCAGGTCCCACATGGGACCAGGAGCAGGGGCAGCCCGGTCCGGAGGCTCTGCCCCACACGGACCCCCATGCCCTGCCCCACAGGGGTGCACACACCGGGGTCCCCAGGGCCACCCTGTCTGTCCCCAGGGGCCCCACAGGGGCAGGGCCGGGGCCGCAGCGGCGCCACGTTCCCCAGGGCTGAGCTCACCCTCTGCCTCCCTCTCCCTGGGGACCCCCAGCCCGTGGGCTGTCACAGCCTCCTCTGTCCCCAGGGGTGGCACTGGGGGGCTGGCACCCCCAGCAGTGCTGCCCTCCTCCTCTGCCATCCCCAGCCCGGGGGGCTCGGAGACCCTCGGCGCCCTCAGGGCCCGGGAGAGCAACGGGACCTGCCCTGGAGCCACGGGAGCTCCTCCAGGCACAGGAATGAAGAGAAAAGGGGCACCAGGCTGGCCCCTCGTGCCACAGCCTTTAAACCTCATCAGCTGGGCAAGGACTTGCCCCCGGGGGGCATTTGCTGGCGTGGAGACCCCTCAAACGGCAGGGCTTGTCCCCCAGAGACGAGCTGGCCACGCCAAGGGCCTGGCACTGCTGGCACCTGGAAGGACCTGGGTGGAAAATCCCTCCTTTCCACTTCCCAGAGCCAGAGGGAAACCAGGGGAGCCCCAGGAGCCACCCTGGGTGGGGGTTGGTGTCCAGAAAACGGGGGCCCCAAATGAACAGAGCGGGGATGTGGCAGCAGGGAGAAAGAGTATGGAAGTGCCAACAGGGAGAAAAAGGGAGGGCAGGAAGGTGCAAAGGAGGGAAAGTGCTTCCCAGAGCTCTGCAACGTGTGTGCCAAGCTGTGGTGCTGCTGGAACGCTCCGCCGGGGCTGGGAGAGGAAGCCATGAGCCAAGGCCTGGGGCTGACAAACAGCCCGGGGCTCAGGGACGGCTCCGGGGTTCCCGTGACTCCCTGTGCCCCAGCTCAGAGCTGGGATGTGCTGGTGACAGCCCATCCAGGAACCCTGCTGGGGCCCGGGGAGCTTCCCCACGGCCTGGCGACAGTGCTGAGGGACAGGAAGGTTCCTGCCCCTGGGCTGGATGTCAGAGCTGGGGCCGTGGGAGCGAGAAGCCGGAGCCTTTCCTCATCTCCCTCGGGAGGGAAGACCCACATCTCCTGCTGCTCGACCCCAGAGACACGGTGGACCCACAGGGTGGTGGCTCCTCAGGGCGATGGCTCCATAAGGTGACAGCCCAACAGGGTGACAGCCCCTCGGGCTCCCAGGTCCTAGGGCTTGGTGAACGGCGCCAGGAGAGCAGCCAGACGGTGAAACCCTGCACAGCCAGAGCCGTTGTCTGCCTGGAAGTGTCCCAACAGCTGGGCTGTGCCACTGTCACCCTGCCCAGGGAGCCGCTGTCACCCTGCACACACAGCCTCTGTCACCCTGCCCATGGAGCCACTGTCACCCTGCACACACAGCCTCTGTCACCCTGCCATGAAGCTGCTGTCACCCTGCACACACAGCCTCTGTCACCCTGCACACACAGCCTCTGTCACCTGCCCATGGAGCTGCTGTTACCCTGCCTACGCAGCCTCAGCCTGCCCAGGAACACAAGGGCTCCCCCAAGGGCACTTGGGGACCCCAGGTTCTGCACTGAAGGGGCTGTTTGCTGCCACCAGCTGCTGTGGCTCTGCCCCCAGCTCTGGGTCCCCATGTCCTGCCTCACAAAGCCTTGTTGCCCATAGAATCATGGAATGGTTTGGGTTGGAAGGGACCTTAAAGATCACCCAATTCCAACCCCCTGCATGGGACACCTCCCACCAGCACAGGTTGCTCAAGGCCCCATCCAACCTGGTCTTGAAGACCTCAAGGGATGGGGCAGCCACAACCTTCCTGGGCAACCTGTTCCAGGGTCTCACCACTCTCACAAGAAAGAACTTTTTCCTGATATCCAACCTGAATCTCCCCTCTTTAAGCTTCAAACCATTGCCCCTTGTTCTCACACTACACAGCCGTGGAAAAAGCCCTACCCCAGCTTTCCTGTAGGCCTCCTTCAGATATTGGAAATATCTGCCCAGCCTCCCCCAGCCCAGCTCCCAGGCTGCCTGGGACATCCTTGCCCAGGAAGGAGGTGGAACCAGCCCCTGCCAGCATCCCTCAGTCCCCGCGTGGCTGTGGGTGTGCCCCGTGGGAGGTGTCCTTCCCAAGGTCACTCTCTGAGCCCAGACACCCACACAGCTTTGCACCAAGCCTGGCAGGGACCTTCCTCCATCCCAAGGTCACAGGGAGGGGCTGCAGTCCCACCAGGAGGGTGGCCAGGGTTGAGTAACGAGCCCAGCTCCCATCCTGCACCCCATACGTACATCTGCTGCCTTCTTCTCTGCCAGCTCCAGCTTCTCCTGGGCGTCTTTCAGGGCCTCAGAGTATTTGTCCAGCTCATCCTCCGTCCCCTTCAGCTTCTTCTGCATGGCAGCAAGCTCGTCCTCCAGCTGGAAGGGCAGCAGCTGTCACTGCAGGTGGACACCCCTCTGGATCCCCACACATCTCTGTCCCACATGCCACCAGCTGGCACGGGCTGAGCCCTGGGCAGCCCTCAGGATGCCCCACGATGTCATGACATGGTCCCCGAGCTGTGGGATGGTGGCAGCTCTTGTTGCCCTTGCCAGTGCTGGCTCTGGGCTCACCATGGTCCAGCACAGGGAGAGCCCACCCCCCAAACATCCTCGGGCTGGGGGCTTCTATCATCCACCCTACCTGCTTGCTCCTCTCCTCCGCCTGTTTCTGCTCGGCCTCCGCCTGCTCTGCCCGGTCCAGGGCATTCTCCTTGTCCAGCTTCAGCATCTGCATCTTCTTCTTTATGGCCTCCATCCTCGGTGGGACGCAGGTGGTGGGACAGCAGGCAGCAGGACGGGCAAGGGGCAGGCAGGGCAGCAGTGCTGCCTGTCACCCCACCGCCTCGTTTATCAACCCTGCCCTGCCTGCCGGCGCGGGGGCTTTGCCTTTCTTGGGCTGAGCCACCTCCCCACCTTCCCAAAAAGTCTGTGTCCAGGACCCATTGTCTGCCCCGGGGGGCCCGGGTGGCTGCAGCCTTATTTGGGCTCCTGGGGACAGCTGGGGCAGTTATAAAAAGCAGTGACAGGTCTGCAAGCGGGGGGTCCTGCATTGTCCAGGCCACCTGCCCCCCCCTTGCAATGGGACACCCTGGCTGGCATCATGGGGACACTGTGCTCCCACCCAGCACTCCCCTGGAACACGCTCAGGACATCAAGCCAGGTCTGTGCAGCACTGGCAGTGAAGCCCCCACCCAGCCCTGGTTTGCACCCCACTGTGGGCTTGGAATTTTTGGTTGGCCCCCGGGCTGACATTTCCCCGTGCCCGGGGGTGGCAGGGAAAGGGCAGGATCAGGCTGGCACCATTTTAGGAGCAGGGATTTAACAGCAGCCCCTGCCCCGGATTGTTTGGCTCAGCAGGGAGCAGCAAGAGGAGCTGAGCCCGACAGCCCCCCAGGAGCCCCCTGAGCCCCGAGCTCAGCTCCAGTCACCCTAGTGCCTGGCAGCCAGGCTGAAGATGCTGTTGGCAGCTGGAGGAGCAAATTCCCCAGGCGCAGGGAGGAATTCTCAGGGAGAGCAGCAGCACTTCCTACGCAGCTGGGGGATTAGCAGCCTCCTCGTGCCAGCCACAAGGTCCTGCTGGCCCCGGGAGCCAGGTCAGGATCTCATGGGGAAGACCCGCTGCTCCTGTCTGGGATTTTGGGGGCTGAGAGGGTCAGAGGGATGCGGGAGATGGGGAGTGGCTCCCCAGGGTGCCCATGCAGGGCCCCGAGTGGTTGCTGCACCTCAGGAGCCATAAATAACCCGGAGCTGCAGAGGCAGCAATGGGCACGGGGCCGTTGCCTTTGTCCTGGGATCATCCCGGGCACGAGCAGGGGGACAGGTGGTGAGTGCTGACCCCACCGCCATCCCAAACCTCCGCTGGCCCCGGGAAGGCAGCTCCCTCCCTGGCAGGGCGTGGGCAGCATCTCGACCAGTTGGCGCTGGGTGTTCCTGGCGCTGTAAGAATATGTTTGATATTTAGTTGGTTTTCCAATCAAACAACCTAATATCAAACATATCAGACAGAGGCAGGGGCAGGTGAAGGTGGAGTCCCCACGGGACTCAGCTGCCTGCAAGAGAAGGAGAGAGGAAAGCTGAGCATGTTCAACCCTTGCTGCTTGCCAGGCAGGACCCTGCACAGGGCACCCCAGCCTGAGGGTCCAGAGCCCACCTGCTCCAGCCCCCAGATACTCTGGTGCTCGGGCAGGATGGATCCTGCCGTGGGGATGAAGCAGAGCAGGGTGGTGCAGGCGCAGCCTCCCGGCACCCCAAGGCACGGAGGGGCACCCCATGTCATGGCAGTGCTGCCCACCCATCCCTGCACACCCGGGGCCGGGGGGACCCCACGTCTGTCGGTGCCTTACGTGGGGGGGGGCAGTGCCGGTGCCCCAGCCCCGAGCACGTGGCCCCGTTCCCATCAATTACCACCCATCGACGTCCCCCTGCCCCCTCGCAGCCCCCCGCGCCCTGGCTGGTCGATACGGGTCGATGTCCCCGCGCTGCCTGCTCCTGCCCCCGGTCACACTCCGCAGTCATTAGCAGGGTCATCAATACTGGGAAGCTGGGCCCAGCCCGGGGGGCTCCGTGTCACTGCGGGGCTGTGTGTGACCCTGCCCAAGGACGAGACCCGGCCCATGCTGAGGGGCTCTGCCCCACGTCCCCTCCTTCTGTGTCCGTGAACCCTCAGTTAGGGAAAGCCACTGGGACCCCCCATGCATGCATCCCCTCTGTGGGGCAGCTGGAGTCAGTGACTGTCGCTGCCCTGTCCCTCATACCCTGTGGCCCCACCATGCTGGGTGATGCAGGCAGGACCCTGCCCAGCTTTGGGTGGGCTGTCAGGACCTGGTGCCACCAGGGCAGGAGGGCACACAGGGTCCGTCAGGGCACTGGGGGCACATGTGTCCCTGTGCCCGGGCAGTGCTTCACCACAGCGGGACACATTGACCTTGGGAACAGCACTGAGGAGGGCAAACTTTGGGGGGGACAATAGGGCAGGACATGGGGCGGCTGGAGCCCTGAGTACCACGAGGGGAGGGGGACGCAGCCCCCGCCCTGCTGCCCACCTGGGCTGGGGAACCAGGGGCTGCAGGGGCAGCAGAGCCAGGCAGGAGGGTGGCAGCAGGGACAGCGGGGACACACGTGGCGGCGCTGGGAGCGTGTGTGGCAGCAGCTGATGTGATCCAACCCGACAGCAGAGCTAATGAAGGGCCAAGGGCGGGGGGTGCCAGCCCCGCAGCCCCCAGCCCTGTCAATAAGCAGAGCCAGGACGGGCACTGATGGGCCCTGGGGCCGGGAGACACCAAGGTCGGCACAGGCGGCGGGGACAGGAGGGGGGACAGGGCCCCCCTGTGGGGGAGCAGGCGGGGGCTCAGGGGTGCCTGGATGGAGAGTGGGGCCAGGGACCCCCAGCCCAGCCCCTCTCCCTGTGCCAAGGGCCAGGAGCACCGCGCCATGCGGGCCAGGACCCGGGCCAGGAGCAGGACGGCAGGGCTGGCTGGGCCTCCCCCCGTCCCAGCACGCAGCCCCCACCTGACCCCAGGTGTTTCCCTCCCAGCCGCCCGGAGCTGCTCCACGCAGGTGCCTCTCCCGAAGGGCTGCAGCCCCTGCTGGACCTGCCGAGCACAGGAGCTGGTGCTGGACAAGGGGGGCACAGGGCTGGGAGCCCCCAGCCATGCCCGACCCACGCTGGGCCTCCCCACCTGCAGCTCCAACCCCAGGCTCTGCACAGAGCCCTGCACCCCACATCCTCTCCCTGCTGGGGGTGCCACCTGCCCACTGCTATGGGGCAGGACAGGGTGCCAGGGGACACTAGCACTTGCCCCCTCTGCCTGCCCCAGGTCACTCCACACTGGGGCTCCCCCTCCTCTGCTGCCCCTCATCACAGGGTGTTCACCACAGAGGCTCCCCTGTGCCAGGACCTGCAACCAAAGCATGTTTGGGGGCCCAGGGTTTAACCCACTTGAGGGGGACGCTGTGCCCTGCTGTCCCCAGCCACTGCTGGGACAGCCACCCTCCCAGCCCCTGCCCCATCCCTCCCCCTGCCCCAGGGAGGGGCTCTGGCTGCTCACGCACCCACATGGCTGCTGTGACAGGGCCCCTGCAGCCACCCTGTGCCAGCTACACCATCAATCCTGGTTACTGTAGCACCTGGATGGACACACGCTGGATCCAGCAAGGAAGGGATCCTGCTCGGGGTAACTGTCATTTTATTAAAGAGCAATTAAAAAGAGTGCAGAGTCCTGGGTGAGGGGCAGGGGTCCCCACCCCACGTGGCACACGCTGCCGTGGGCCTGGCAGGACGTAGATGTCGAGTTGGGGGCCACGAGCTTTCACCCCCGGGGGCTCAGCAGCTGCTGGCACACAAGGTGCTGGTGAGAGTGGGGGGAAACACCCCCTTGGCAGGACAGACAAGACATTCAAAGCTGTTATTTGTCTGCCCAAGATGTGCCCAAATGTCCAGTTGCAGGAGAAAAAGAGTAGAAAGTGCAGCCCAAAGAGGCACCTCAGCCATGGCAGGCTGGGATCTGGCCACCAAACTATGTACACGCCATCCAGGCACGTGGGTGCCCTGGCTCAGAGGCACAGGCAGCGCCGGTGCCACAGGGAAAATAGGAGGATCCACCCTTTGGAAAGAACAGACAAGGGGCTCCAGAGCCTGAGCCCCTGACAACCAGGACAGACAGACAGAGTCAGCCCCGCGGGGCAGCAGGTGCAAGGAGCGCTGGGGAGCGATGTCCTTGATATGCTAAAGCTACTCTGAGTTTATTCACAGGGTCGGGGCTCCAAGACGTTGCCAGACTCAAAGCCTCAAGCCTGAAGACTGTCCCAAGCCCCCGTGGAAGAGGCCACACGGGCTGAGCCCCCCTGGGTTCCTGGTGGGGGCTGAGCTCCACCAGCTGGCACAGAGGGGCTGTGGAGCCATCATCTCCGAGGTGGTGGAAGAGGGAGACCCAAGAGCACAGCTGCTTCCTCCCAGCACTGCCTGATGCTGAACAGTGGCCAAAACCCACCCGGGACAGCAGCTGCAGCCAGGAGGGGGCTGCTCGTGGCAGGTCCCTGCAGCAGTGCTCCCTGTGGCTCACAGGGTGCTCTCCAGCGTGTTGTAGTTGTCCTTGAAGCTCTTCAGCTCCAGGAAGTGTTTGGCACGTTTGCTCTTCTGGCTGGAAGGCAGGTAGGTGACCTGGATGGTGGCAGGGTTGGAGACTTCAGGGGACAGGGTGAGGTCCTTGGCTGCTGACTGGTGCTGCCTCTGGCTGCTGCCTGCCCGGGCCTTGGTCCTGCAGGGAGAGGAGAAGCACCATGTGTGAGGCTCACACCATGGAAGCTGCTGCCCTCCCCAGGGGAGAAGCTCAACCATCATGTCCGTCTGCCTGACACAAGGCAGAGCTGCCCTCAGGACAAACACATTCTCTGTGGTTTTGAAAACCAAAGCTGGTGCTCCTTAGTGCCACTGTCTGGAGATGTGGGGGTGTCAGGCCATAGGCTGGACTTGATGATGTTAAAGGTCTTTTCCAGCCTTGGTGATTCTGTGATTCTAAGGGTGCTGGGCCTGGAGCCTGCCTAAGATCCTGGAGCCTGCCCAAAGTTCCTGGCTCAAAGCAGCCAGAGCAAGCAGGAACCTGGAGCATGACCAAATAACAAACCTAAAAACATATAAACAGATGGGCCGTGAACCTGGAAGTGAACCTGGAAGGATGGACAGGCAGGAAGAGCTCATGTCTCTGAAGTTTTGCCCCAAAACAAACAGCTGCTGGGGCCCAAAAAGCCCCCACCATACCCAGACAGGAACACTTACATGTTTGCCAGCTCGTTCAGAGCATCCTGGTACTTCAGATATTCTGGTTTCCCAAAAACCTGGACACAAACAGAAAAGAGGTGGAAAACCCAAGTGAGGTTCCAGTGTGACCCCATCCTGGCTGTGGGAGCAGAGGGAGGAGCAGCCCCAGCACTCACCCCGGTGCCGTAGCGGGCGCTCTCGTACCCGTCCAGCAGGGAGTCGATCAGGGCTTTGCGGAGGCCTTTGAAGGAGGTGCTGGAATTCCTCAGCTCCAGCAGGTAGGCACAGAAGTTCTTTCCTATTAAAGACTTTGGGTAGCGACCCTCGGCCTGAAATGGGATTTCTGGAAAACAAAAAGGCACAACTCAACCAGCTGAAGGGGGAACATCTGGAATTACCCGCAGAGCGGGTCAGAACTTGGTGGATGATTTGGCTTCCCAGCACATCTGCTGCCTCCCTTTGCTGGTGGGAGCAGAGCAGACCCTCAGGCTGCCAGCACCCATGGGATAAGTGACTGCTATTCCTAAATGAGGACCTGGAGGGCAGGGATGTCATCCTGAGGGACCTGGACAGGCTGGAGAGGTGGGACCTGTGAAGCACATGGAGGCAACAAGGCCAAGTGCAAGGTCCTGCACAGGGGCCGGGGCAATCCCAAGCACAAAGCCAGGCTGGGGAGAATGGATGGAGCAGCCAAGGAGAAGGACTTGGGGGTGTTGGGGCAGGAGAAGCTCAACATGAGGCAGCACCACGTGCTGGAGCCCAGAAACCCCCCGTGTCCTGGGCTGTCACCAGCAGCGTGAGCAGCAGGGCCAGGGAGGGGATTGTCCCCTCTGCTCTGCTCTGCTGAGACCCCCTGCAGGGCTGGGAACAGCTCTGGGGTCCCCAACACAGGGAGGACATGGAGCTGTTGGAGAGAGTCCAGAGGAGGCCCCGGAGATGCTGGGAGGGCTGGAGCAGCTCTGGAGCCAGGCTGGGAGAGTTGGGGTGTTGAGCCTGGAGAGGAGAAGGCTCCAGGGAGACCTTAGAGCAGCTTCCAGGGCCTGAAGGGGCTCCAGGAAAGCTGGGGAGGGACTTGGGCCAAGGGCAGGGAGGGATGGGATGAGGGGGAGGGATGAAAAGTGGGAGAGGGAGCTGGAGGTTGGAGCTGAGGAGGGAATTGTGGAGTGTGAGGGTGGGGAGAGCCGGGGCCAGGTTGGCCAGGGAAGCTGTGGCTGCCCCATCCCTGGGGGTGTTGAAGGGCAGGTTGGATGGGGCTTGGAGCAGCCTGGGCTGCTGGGAGGTGTCCCTGCCCATG
>NW_009953594.1:137917-139169 GCF_000747805.2 Chaetura pelagica | reverse complement strand
GGGCAGGTTGGATGGGGCTTGGAGCAGCCTGGGCTGGTGGGAGGTGTCCCTGCCCATGCAGGGTTAGGACTAGATGAGCTTTGAGGTCCCTCCAACCCAAACCAGTGCATGATTCTGTGAACTGGAGCCTTATGACAAGGCTGGTGGCTGATGTGCTGCCCCCTCACTTCCTCCACATGAGGTCTCTCTCCACCCCTCTCCTCCCCCTGCTCTCAGCTCCTTACCAGATGTTCTGATGGCATCCAACGCCTTCATCCTGTACAAGTAGTTATAGCAGCCTGACAAAGAGAAAACCCAAAGTGAAAGCTCTGAAAAACCTGGGATCAGGAGGCGGGGCTGGGAAAACAAACAGGAACAGAGCACAGAGACACCATCTTGTGGCAGCTCAACATGGCACAGAGAGGCCAGCAAAGCAGCTTGGCCCCAGAGGAATGACCTGCTGTAGTGGGATAAGCACAGGATGGTGTCTCTGGTGGCCTCTGACCACCAGGCAGTGACAAGGGTACCTTGTGTCTCCAGCTGCAGAAGCCTGCTGTCATCCTCAGCCAGCAGCCGGGGCTCGTACTTGATGTCTTGCACCCGCGACAGTCGGATGTCGATTTCTTCCTTTAAATCCTGCACAGCGGGGGGGGAACCCACATTTACAGAGCACAGAATCACATGTTTGGGGTTGGAAGGGACTTCTGGAGATCCTAGAGTCCCACCCCGAGCAGTCACTGTGTGGGATCTCAGGGATGACAAGTCACACCCCAGACTCCTCTGAAATAAACCCACTCCCTCTCTAGCTGCCCACCCCATGGAGATGCCAGCTCCTGGAAGTTATGAAGCAGACTCTGCCCACCCCTGCGGGCACAGAAGGGTCTGGGGGTGCAGAGGAGAGAGGGCAAATCCCCAGCAGGGAGCAGGGGCACCCACCTTGGGCGCGTGTTGCCCCACGGGCACGTGGGGCCCCCGGCGGGACTTCATGGCGAAGCGCATGATCTGGCGTTTCACAAAGATGAACAGCAGCACGAAGACCTGGAGCACCACAGCAGGGACGGGGTCAGACTGAGCCCAGCCCCGTGGACACCCCAGGCTGAGGCAGCCGGGAGCCCCACGGACCCCCGAGCCTGGCAAGCACAGGGGCTGCTGCTCAGCCCATCAGGAGCCCCAGGGACACCCAGGCCGGCCACACAAACACCTCAGTCTCCGCAGAGGCGCCTGCCCACGTCCCGTCCCTGCCCCACGGATGCCAGGACCCCACGGACACTCC
>NW_009953594.1:124635-136629 GCF_000747805.2 Chaetura pelagica | reverse complement strand
GGCTTCCCAATAAAGCCGCTGCCCACCCCGGGGGCTCTGGTGACGTATCCGGGGGTATCCCCCCCAAATCTTGTACTCTGCACACACGGAAGTGATTCACTTTGCAGCCTCAGTGTGTTTGCTCCGGAGGAAAACTCATAACACTGACCAACCAGACCCCCCCGTGTCTGGCTCTTTTCGGGTGCTTGTTCTGCTCCACGTTGCAGGAAAATCTTTCTGAAAGCTTTGCCCTCTGTGGTCCTTTCCTTTGGAGCTTCGGAGCCTTTGGCACGATTCAATTAAGTCAGAAGGGGATGGAAATACTCATTTTTCTGTATTAACAGATAAGGGAAACTGAGACTGGGATGTGCTGGGACTGGCCCAGCATCAGCTGGCAGGTCTGGCCCAGCTGGGGATAGTGGATGTGACTAACAGATCCTTGTTCTAAAATTGTAACTTACCTGAAATTTCTAATAAAATGAACAGTTCCTTACATTCCTGTATCACCTCTTTTTCTGGAGACTTCTCGTGTAGCCAAGACCCTCCCCTCTCTAGGCATGGAAGGCAAGCAGAGGTGTTGTTTGAAAAGGGGGTAACAGCAAAGTGTGTTGTGTTTCTTGCTGTTTCTTGGAAGAAAAGGTGTTGGAACCTGTAGCTGGGAAGCTTCTTGTTTTCCCTAAATCCTGTCTGAATGTGTCTCTTTCCTGTTGTCTTGAAACATGAGGTGTTTGCCCAGTTTAATGCTGGTTCTTTGGGTCTGGATCAGCCACAATTTCATTTGGCTGGAGCCAGTCTTTTTTATTCTGTCCCTCTTGGTGAATATCTCTGGCTTTGTTCTTTGGAAAACAACAACCAAAAAAAAAGAGGTAAACCACTTTTCTTGTTGGTAAACTTGTTTTTATTGTTACTTCTGTGCAGGGCCAGTTCAAGTGTCAGGATAACCATGATTTACAGTTAAATGTTGCCCTGAAGCTGTTCTGAAGTTACAGGATTGAGGAATAAATTTACCAGCTGAGTCCTGTTCCCTCCATGCAGCATGTGGGGTGTTGTGTGGGGACACCCCCTTCCCCATAGTCTTAGCAGGGTCAGGGCCTGGCTGAGATGTCTAGAATAGATGTTTTTCTTGTGGATTGTTTTGGGCTTGTTTTTTGGTGGTTTTTTTTTGGGGGGGGGGTTGTTGTGGGGTTTTTTTTGTATGTTTAAAGAAAAAAATACTCATGATTTGATGGTGGCAGAAATGCAGCTGGGCAGGAGGGAGGGTGGCAGCTGTTGAACAATGCCCAGCCACTGCACAAAGGTTGGGGGCAGCAGAGGCTGGAACTGGGTCCTATTGAAATTGCAGATTAAGTTCCTGCAAATGTGCAGGATTGTTTCCCTCTGGGCCTGCAGTTCTGCTGCCAAATTGGTTTAATCTGACAACTTGTTTGTGCATGAAACACTTAGAACTGGGAGAGACGTGGCGGTGAAGAGCAAAAATAAACGTGGTGGGGAAGGAGCCTGCGTGGAGTGTGGGAGGGATGGTGTGGTCTGGGAGGCTTGGACTGCTCTGCTTGGGTGCATCCCAGGCTTGATGCTCTTTCTTAAATCTCAGTGTCACACTCACCTCAGGGGCTGGAGAGGCAGCTTGAGTTGTTTGGACGTGAGGAGGGAATTCTTGGCTGTGAGGGTGGAGAGACCCTGGGCCAGGTTGCCCAGAGAAGCTGTGGCTGCCCCATCCCTGTGGGTGTTGAAGGGCAGGATGGAAGGGGCTTGGAGCAGCCTGGCTTGCTGGGAGGTGTCCATGCCCATGCAGGGAGTTGGATTTAGATGGTCTCTAAGGTCCCTTCCAACCCAAACCATTCTGTGATTCCCTGATAAACCTTGGCCCTGTGGAGGTGGAAGCCTGTGGTTGCAAGTTGCTGTGGGGCAGGGGTGGCCAAGGGTGAGTTGAGGCTTCCTGGGAAGCTGCAGGAGTGTTGGAGAACTTGCCTCCAAACGAGAGCTTAGATATGGGAGCAGGAGTGGTGGAGCGTGCATGGAGCCATGGGGCAGAGGTGATGTTTGGGTCTCTGTGCTCTCAGGGGGGTCTCTCAGCCCAGTCCAGCCTGGACTGTTACTCCCCAGGCCTTGCAGGGCTCTTTACTGATGCTGCTTTGGACCTTTCCCCTCTTTGCATGCTGGGTCTTGCCCTCTTGGTGTTCACAGCAACATTTAGATTGTATCCTGCAGGTTGGATTTTCTTGCTCAGGTTTCTTCCCTGCTCTCACGCTCTGTCTGTGGCTCCTTCCCCTGTCCTGAGGGTCTCCTTGCAGCACCAGCACCTGGAACAGACCCTGCTGCTTTGGATCAGGGTGTCACAGTCGTGTTAACAAAACCTGAACGTGTGAAGTTTGCAATTACTGAGTTTTTAGGGGGTTGGAAAGAGCAATCCCAGTACCATGGGATGTGCTGGCATCCCTTGCACCTGGGGGACAAGAGGCAGAGCAGAACTGCTCCATTCTGATCCTTTTCTGTCCATCCAGGTTGGGCTCTTCCCAAAGCCCAGTGTGAGGTTATAAAACTCCTCTTGTGTTGGATCCTCCTTGGCCTCAACTCTGGGACTTTTTGCCTCAAGCAGTTACCTGCTGGCCTTGCTGGCTGTTACTCCTTGTGGACATTGAGTTCACATTTTTCATAGTTTTTAAATGTAGAACTCTCAGGAGAAGAAAACTTAATCTTTCCAGTTCTGAGCAGTAACTGAAGGAAGCAGAAACAGGCAATTCTGCAGGGACAGTGTTTCTTTAATACAATGTCCCACAAACCTGTAGCACCACTTATTACTGGAGAGTTTTTACTTCCCTGTCTGGCTTTGAAGGCAAGAAAGGAAAAAGGGAAGTAGCTGATGTGTCTGAGGCTCTGAGGTGTTCTGCTCTCAAAGTGACGTTTCTGTTTTTCCAAGTGTTCCTTGCTCCAGTAGCTCCTACAGCCCTGGGCATGGCAGATCCTTGCCCACTCAGGAGTTTTAGCAGCAAGTCCTTAAATCTAGTGGGAGGTGTCCCTGCTCATAGCAGAGGGGTTGGAACCTGATGATCTTTAAGGTCCTTTCCAACCTTAATGAATCTATGGAACCCTTTACCCCAAGTACTTCTGCTCCTGGGTCCTGTTGGCTGCACATGATGCTTCATTTGGAGCTCTCCATCATGGAGAACCCCCCAGATGTACAGGTGGTCTTTTTGTCTCAGGGACACGTGGCAGTGCTATGGCTTTTGGGGACGTGTTGGGGAGGATGAGGGCCTGCCATGGTTTTACTCACTGCCTCGGTCAGTCTGGGTGCTGCTGCCTTTTATTTTTGGTTTCTAACAGTCTGTTCTCTCTTCTCCCCTGACCCACCACAGAGTTCTACCTTGTAAATACTGTTATTTGTATATACTGTAAATGATGACATCGGTGGGCACTAACCGAGCCCGGGGGAACTGGGAGCAGACACAGACACAGAGCCAGACACAGCACGAAGGGGCAGCGTCCATGGAAACAGGTTAGCTTGGAGGTGGAGCCCTGGCATCCCTGCCTGGCCCAGCACTGAGGACTGGGCTTGGCCTAACGAGCTTCCTGCACAGCCCAGTTAATTGGGCAGGCACTGCCCATGGGGCTCCTGCATCCCTGTCTCCAGGTGAGAGCCAGGGCTGAGACTGGGATTTAGTTCCCTCTGACTGTTCCCTGTTCACTGTACTGGAGGCAAGTGGCTGAGGAGCTGCCTGCTTGATGGTCTTGATGTTCTGGTGGTGGTGAGGTCTGCCTCAGAATGGACACAGGTGAGGTGGTTGTGGCTCACCTGCTGCCACAGGGCATCCAATGGAATGTCCCTTTCTTCCAGACTCCCCTCTCTCCCTTCTCTTCTGTCTGCCTTTCTCTCTGGAGCTTTCCTCTTCCTGGCCCTTGTTTGCATCTCTTAATCATCAATGGATTCCTTTCCAGAAGTCTTGGGGACATGGAATGACCTTTGGAGGAAGGTCTGTTGGGAATACCCTATTCTAACCCTGCTCTCTTTCCATATGATTCCTTAGGCCACTGCAGAACAGATCCGACTTGCACAGATGATTTCAGACCACAACGACGCTGACTTTGAGGAGAAGGTGAAACAAGTGAGTGTGGAAGGGGGAGGGTGAATGGGATGGGAAGGGGAGATCCATGTTGGGAGTACTCTGAGTGCTGGGGGGCTGGGAGGGATACAGCTGGCTGCTCCCTAAATTTCCTTGGACTGACTTGTTCCCCAGAATGCAGGGAATGGTGTTACCCTGAGAAAAGGATGTGGTAGGTTGGGTTGTGGTGAAACAACAGTAGCTCAGAAATTCCCACCCTCAGTTACTTTCTGCTGAGGAGGCTGGAGAGAATCCAAAACCCTGACACATCTCTCTTGGATTTCTGGTTTGGGATTCAACTTCCATAGAGATTTTGGTGCCGCCTTGGTTTGGAACATGCTGACCAGGGTGTTGTCTTCTCTACAGCTGATTGACATCACAGGCAAGAACCAGGATGAGTGTGTGATTGCTCTGCATGACTGCAATGGGGATGTCAACAGAGCCATCAACGTGCTGCTGGAGGGCAACCCGGACACGGTAGGGTTGGGTCCTGGGCAGCTGGTGAGGCCTGGCGCAATGTCACTGTCTGTCTGGAGACAAGACACAGAGCAGTGTCTGGATAACGGGGGTCAACATGACTGAGTAGTTCCACTCTGCTTTTGGGACCCCACCTGGAGCACTTCATCCAGTTCTGGAGCCCCCAACACAGGGAGGACATGGAGCTGTTGGAAAGAGTCCAGAGGAGGCCCCGGAGATGATGGGAGGGCTGGAACAGCTCTGCTCTGGAGTCAGGCTGGGAGAATTAGGGTATTGAGCCTGGAGAAGAGAAGGCTCCAGGGAGACCTTAGAGCAGCTTCCAGGGCCTGAAGGGGCTCCAGGAAAGCTGGGGAGGGACTTGGGACAAGGGCAGGGAGGGATGGGATGAGGGGGAGGGATGAAAAGTGGGAGAGGGAGCTGCAGGTTGAAGCTGAGGAGGGAATTGTGGAGTGTGAGGGTGAGGAGAGCCTGGGGCAGGTTGCCCAGGGAAGTGGTGGCTGCCCCATCCCTGGGGGTGTTGAAAGGGCAGGTTGGATGGGGCTTGGAGCAGCCTGGGCTGCTGGGAGGTGTCCCTGCCCAGGGGTTGGATCTAGATCATCTTGAAGGTCCTTTCCAACCCAAGCCATTCCATGATTCTATGACAAGTAGCATGTAAAGTGTGGTTGTGTCCTGGTTTCTATGTGCTGCTTGCACAGCACAATGTGGCCAGCAGAGTGTAGAGGGGAAAATGCAATAAATCATTGAGTTCCTAGTCCTTCTGGATCCAAGCACCCCCACAGCAGTGCAGTGGTGTCCATGTGATCTTTCACTCTGCTGTGAGTGGGAAGTAACTTGTCTCTTCCCGTGAGGGCTGAGTGATCTATGTTGAGCAGGTAGCACAGTAACCTGTGTTACTGTAACCTGTGTTGCTCTGGGTGACCCTGCTCTGGCAGGAGGGTTGGACTAGATGATCTCCAGAGGTTCCTTCCAACCCCAACCCTGCTGCCACTCTGTGAGAGGCCAGTGTGTGTCAGCTGGGGTTTCTTTTTGGTAGATTAATGCAGTTTTGTGTCTCTGACTCTAAACACTTCCCTCTCAGCGCTCTGCTGATGGGTTTGTGTGCTGCTGCCCACATTGTTGGGTTGTGAGGGTCTTTTTGCTGTTTGTCTTTCTGTGGAGTCAGGCTCTAGTGCTGCCACTCATGCAGGTGCCTGTCTCAGGCAAACCAAAGTCAGATGTGAAAAGAAGTGAGCCCTTGCTTAGGAGGAACCTCCTGCCTGGTGTGCGGGATGACCTTCCCTTTCTGACAGCAGGGACGTGAGTTCTGATACAGCCTCATAAGAAGGCTGTGAATATCAGATCCTTCCAAACTGCCTCTGACCAGATGCATCCTCCCATCATTCTGCCCTGGCTGAACCTGACTCAGTTCTTGTTAACAAGTTGAGGCTCTAAATATCACTGCAGAATATTAGGCCTTGTCTCTTTTTTTTTTCCTCAGTATTAGCCCTGAGTAGCTGGGCAAGCTGGAGAGCCCGGATTGTTCTGTGTAGTGTGGCTGCTCCCCAAGGTTGGGTGCTTTGCTGGCTTTGGCACCAGCCACGTTCAGGGCAGCATATCAGGCTTCTTCCCTGTCTGTAGGGAGCTTTTGTCCATTGACAGCTGAACAAAACGGAGTCACAGAACCATGGGATGGTTTGGGTTGGAAAGGACCTTCAAGATCGTCTAGTCCCACCCTTGCATGGGCAGGGACACCTCCCAGCAGCCCAGGTTGCTCCAAGCCCCATCCAACCTCCCCTTCAACACCCCCAGGGATGGGGCAGCCACAGCTTCCCTGGGCAACCTGGCCCAGGGTCTCCCCACCCTCACAGCCAAGAATTCCTTCCTCATCTCCAACCTCAATCTCCCTCTCCCAGTTTTCATCCATCCCTCCCTGCCCTTGTCCCAAGTCCCTCCCCAGCTTTCCAGGAGCCCTTTCAGGCACTGGAAGCTGCTTGAAGTCCTCCCTGGAGCCTTTTCTTCTCCAGGCTGAACAAATAGCTGTTGGAAAAATCTTTTTAGGAAGGGGGATGATACGAATGTTTCTTGCTGAGGCAAAGTTCAGCTGTGACTGCATTTTTCCTCCACACCTCTAGTAACCAGCAGCTTTTAGAGCAGTGCAGACCCCTGCTGCCACAGCAGCTGCATTCCCCAGATAACCACAGTTCTCCTGAAAACAGCAGCCAGGAGAGTGTGCAGCATAAACCCCCTTTTGTAGTTGAACCTCCTGTACTTGAGCAGCTGGAAGCCCCAGCAGCATGAGAGCTGCTGCTGCAGGAGAAGTGTGGAGGCAGAAGGGAGCTGGGAGAGCAGAGCTTGGGGTGCCCTGGGGGCTGTGGGCCAGGACCTGCAGTGCTCAGATGTGTCAAAGTTCTTGGAGCTGCTTCTGGCCTGGATTGAGCCTGTGCAGCAATCCAGTAAAGGGGATTTTCTGATAAGAAGTAGACGTGCTAATTGCTTGGATACTCCTGTGCTGATGAGGACAGCTCACCTGCTGAGCTAGTTACTCATAACATGCTGTATTTCAAACAGTGAAGGAGCTGGATTGGCTGTTGAGTTGGATTTGGCTTAAAATTAATGGTATTCAAAGTAAATATTTCCCTCAATTTTCTTCTGAGCCAGATACCTGTGGAGCCTTGGGTTTGAAGGCATTTTGTACCTCTCTGGGTTTTTCCCTCACTGTCCCTGTGTGGTGCCATCCAACACCAGCTGTGCACTTGTCTGCTGGTTACGGTTTTGGGTGTCTGTCAGTGACTTGTGACTATTTTTAATTGTCCTAACAGTGTGTGGCATCAATTTAAGAATCTGAAAGCACTGCAGACTGTCATAAAATGAACCAACCTGTGGCAGCAAGCTGGAGTCATGGTTAGCTCCTGCCAGTGGAACTTGGGGTGACTTGAACTTGGCTGTAGGATAAAGTCTGTGCTGCCCCTCTCCCTGTGAGCTGGTGTTTTAGGGGAGGGGTTTGTTTTCAATTACTAAAATCACAAAGCATTAAAGAGAGTAACTTACCCCAAAATACTGGCTGCAGAGCACTTTGGAACATTTACCTGGGTTATTCTGAGAGCTCCCCAAAGCAGTGGCCCCCATCAAATGGCAGGTTTCTTTCCCCCTAAACAGGTGAAAATGATCTGTGCTTTGAACTGAAGTATTATGCCCACTCTGTTTAAGAGCAGATCTTTGCAGAAATAGAATAACTCATGTGCTGTTATCTCAAACTGCGTTCCAATCAGCTGGAAGAGAGCTTTCCTTGAAGGAAAAGCCGTCATGTGTGTAGGTTGAGAGACTCTTCTAGAATAAATTGGGCTGGAAACTATTTTTCTGGAGACCTTTGTTATGGTCCCTGTGGCGTGTTTAAACGTGTGTGTTTGCATCCTGCATCCATCAAACTGTGATTAACTTCTTTCCCCTTTACAAACCTGCAGCATTCCTGGGAAATGGTCGGGAAGAAGAAAGGTGTCTCAGGACAGAAGGAGAGTGGACAGACAGAACCCAGTGAAGAAAGCAAAGAAAACCGGGAGAGGGATCGGGATTTCAGCCGGCGACGTGGTGGGCTGCCCAGGCGGGGCCGGGGGACCAGCCGTGGGAGAGAGTGTAGGGACCTGCCCCTTCCTAACACCCCTCTCTGTCCTGCTGCACACCCAGGCACTTCCTTCCCTATAAAAGCTGCCAGTAAAGCTGCTGGGGCAGATGCATTTTGAGGAAAAACCCATCCCTGTGTGCGTGGCAGTGTTTGATGTTCCTCTGTTGTTGCTGATTCCTTGGGTGCCGCCCTTGGTGCTATCGGCTGGAATGAAAGAAGTGATGGGAGTGTTTGGCAGCCTGGTTTCCCACAAGCCTGCTGTTCTTTGGTGTGTGAGGTCTGGTCTTGTATCCTCCCTAAAGCAAGAGGAATCTTGACATTGTCTTTGCATCTTTCTGTCTTCCAGTTCGGGGCCAGGAGAATGGACTTGATGGTGGTAAGAGTGGAGGATCTTCTGGAAGAGGCACAGAAAGAGGGAGACGGGGACGTGGCCGAGGCCGAGGTACACAGGGGGTTCAGGTCAGAGGGGGTGGGAGGGGAAGAACTACATCAGCAGATCTGTGACCTCCCTGTGCTTGGAAAACCTCTTTTATGGGAGGAATCACCAAACTGAAAGTAAGCCCTTGATTTTCCTGTTCTTGTGCTTAAACTTGGTGCCTACATGTTAACTTCCCCATCTTAAGCACCCTAAAAAGAGCATCTAGGCCCTACGTTCCATCTGTGGAGTTGAAAAAACAATGGGGCTTTATTGCATCGAGGTGGGAAGTTAAAAAAAAAACAGGTGACTGTTTGGCAGGTGGCCCAGGTCCTTGTTAGGAACAGAACATGGATCTTCCTTGTTCTTGCATGTGTGTTTCTGGGCACCATTGCTGTGCAAACACTTGGCTTGGTTTTTAAATACTCAGTGGTGGAAGTTCCTTTTTCCACAATGTCTGTGCTGCTCAGACAGCACAGTTGCTGAGGGCACAGCTGCAGAAATCAGGACCAGTGTACTGGTGGTTTGTGCCAGCTGGGCACTTCACCTGAGCCTGGAGTTACACTGCCAGCCATCTGAGGTCATATGAAGACTTGGCTGGAAATGCCATCAGCTCATGAAGATCCTCACCACTCTCATGTTCTGGGCATCAGAAGTCCACACATTCACATGTTTCTTTTCCTGGTGATTCAGAGCTGCTCAACACTGTGTGTCTGTTTGCAGGTGGCTCTGGAAGGCGAGGGGGAAGATTTTCTGCCCAAGGCATGGGGTGAGTGTCACTGGTACCATCACAGCCACAGTAAGTCTTTGTCCATGAATAGTGCTGTTGGCATCAGTCGTCTGTGTTCTGCTCTTCCTTTTATTTTTATTAATGAAGCCCAAAGTGCATCATACTAACTTCAGTTTGGAATAGCTGGTGGAGCTGAAGCGTCCGTCTGTTGAGGGCACTGGCTTTGGAGTTGTGTCATGGTCTGAATAAAGTCAGTTGCTTTTAAAAATCGTAGATTCATGGAATGGTTTGGGTTGGAAGAGACCTTAAAGATCATCTAGTTCCAACCCCCCTGCATGGGCAGGAACATCTCCCACTAGACCAGGTTGCTCAGAGCCCCATTCAAGATGCCCTTGAACACTTTCAGCAATGGGAATCTGAATCATCATCAAGGTTGGGAAAGACCTTCAAGATCATGAAGTCCAACCATCCACCCTACAATCCCCAACCACTAAACCATCCTATGAAACACCACATCTACCCCTTTTTTTGAACACCTGCAGAGATGGTACCTCCACCACCTCCCTGGGCAGCCTGTTCTAAGGCCTCACCACTCTTTCTGGGAATAAGTTTTCCCTCGTATCCAGCCTGAACCTCCCCTGGTGCAGCTTGACCCCATTTCCTCTTGTCCTGTCACTGGTCACCAGGGAGAAGAGCCCAACACCCACCTCACCACAACCTCCTCTCAGGTAGTTGTGGAGAGCAACGAGGTCTCCTCTCAGCCTCCTGTTCTCCAGGCTGAACAGCCCCGGCTCCCTCAGCCTCTCCTCGTAAGGCTGCTTCTCCAGACCCCTAGGAATGCTTAGGTAGGAGTAAAAATGTCCCATCTTCATGTTTCTTACAGAACTTTCAACCCTGCCGACTACGCCGAGCCGGCCGGTGCGGACGAGAACTACGGGAACAGCAACAACAACACGTGGAACAACACGGGCAGCTTCGAGCCAGATGATGGCACAAGTAAGTGGCCTTCAGGCTTGGGTTTGGTCGTTGGTGTTTAGTGAGTGAGTGGGGTTTGTGTCCAACCGGTTTCGCTGAGGAGGCTTTGGGAAGGTCTTTGGTTCAGGGACAGAGGAACAAGTTGTCGGTTCAGAGATGGATTTGTGGCCCTTTTCTTCACATCCAGAGGTGCCTTTGCTTCTGTTGGGTCACCACGTTGGATACCAGGAGCTGGGTGATTGTTCTGGTGTGAGTTTGTGTATGCACAAACTGGCACAGGAACACTTGGCTCTGTTTGTTTTCCAGCAGAAACCATGTTGCCTCTTTGGAAAAGTCTTTTTATTAACTGTAGAGTGATAAACACATGGAAGTTCTCTCAGTATTCAGTGCATCCTCCAGGGAATGCCACTCCAGTTGAGATCCAACTGGAGAGTGACAAGGGACAATGCTGGATTTTGATGAGTCTGTTGTGGGGTTTTTAGGAGTGCTTGTGTTGTTGATGTTGTTTTAAGGAGCTGTCTCACACCACCATGAAATCAAATTGTTTTTCTGTGATTTTGGAGCATTCAAGTAAACACCACATCCAGGTTCTGAGAAACGTTCACAACCATTTTCATGTTGCTTTGGGCAACTTCTAGATTTTTTTGTACTTGCTGAAAACTTTATAGCTTTGGAAAGACAGAAGTAAAGGATGGTGAACTGTGATACCTCTGCACACTGTTAGTGTAGGATTTTTTTGGCTGGTTTGTGTTTTGGGGTTTTTTTGTTGGGGTATTTTTGGTGTTGGTTTGTTGGGGTTTTTTTCCAGAAAAGGAAGAGCTGTTTTGAAAAAAAAGGGTGGGGGAATAAACATGGTTTTGTAAAACAGGAGCAGATTGAGTGATCATCATCTTGCCAACTGCCAAAGAGTGGTGCAGTTTTAGTCTCAACAGGCTTCTGTGTGGTGGTGATTTTTTTTTATTTTTTTTTTACTGTGTTGGTGTTTAGTGGAGTTGTGGAACAAAGTGGGTAAGAGTGTGGTTGGGGGGGAATGGGAGGTTTGTCTGACAGAACAACTCAAATTAGCTCTGGTGCTACAGCACAACATGAGTTTGATGGTACAATGAAGCTGTTCACTTGTGTGTGGTCGTTTGGTTTCCGTGTTAGTAGCCACAGGTATCTCTTGAAATTAATATCCACAGGTACAATGTGACTGGTGTACGTGGGGGCAGTAAAACTCACCTTCACCTCTTGGAAGTCAAAATTTCACTCGTCTTTCTTTTCTGTTTTTGTTTTGTTTCAGGACTTGATTTCATTGGGGGTGAGGGGGCAAATTATCCCCGAAAATTTGACACTGCTCCTGGTACGATTCATCCAGGTGCACTAACTGCCCCGGATACCTTTTACTTTATAGCTTTTTTTAAAAACAAACTTGAAATATCTGTGGATATGTCATTCTTGTCTCTCTTTATTTGTTCATTGTAATGAATATTTGACATTTTCTCTGAGTGCTTTTTACTAATACTGACACCTCAAATGGAAACGGGGAGAGGTTAACCCAAAATCTTGTGGATTGTGGAAATTTGAACTGCTCCTCAGCAGCCAGAGCAGCTCCATGTCCCACCCCAGAGGAAGCAGCAGGAGGCAGCTGGTCTCTCATCCCAAAAGCTGTGCCTTGCTGGTGTCCCCATGCTGTTCCCTCAGCATAGTGCTCTGTTCTGCTGCCATCGCCTCCCTGCTCTGT
>NW_009953594.1:112297-124338 GCF_000747805.2 Chaetura pelagica | reverse complement strand
GTCTGGATAAACCGTCTTGTTGCTTCACCTCTGCTTGTGGCTGCTCTGCCTGCCCAGCTGCCCTGCTCCACCCCAGACCTGCCCTGCAGTTGAAGATGCCAGTGGATTTTGAGATGATCAGGGTGCTTGATGGCCAAGCTGCTCTGTGCCTGGCCCCTTTATCTCCTGCTCTGACACCTTTATGCCTTATTCAGCCAAGGACACCCAAGAGATGATCCCATTTGCCTTACACCAAATCCCATTGGTGTCCATAATGGGGCCAGAATAATGTTTAACCCATGTTTCCTCCATCTTACCTAAGGTTTGGAATTCAAGGCTAAAGGTCCTTCTGGAGGAACTGGTGACTTTGTTCTTGGAGGTCAGGACAGGAGGAGTTGAGGCTATAGGGTCTCTTCCCTGGGGGCCTGGAGGCAGATGTTTTCCAGGGGCTTCTGTCACTTCTGTCTCCCAGTTCTCACCTCTGGTTAATCTTTAACTCCTGCAGGCAGTACAAGGCCATCTGCTCCAGTGCTGCCATCCTGGCTTTGCCACATGTGGGCTTTGTTTGGCTTTCTCTGGCTTTGATGTGCAGAGCAGGGGGTTTGGGGTCTGTCACCCTTCCAGAGTGGGCCAGCATGTATCCAGTCATAGGTATCCCAGTAGGCTGCCTGCTGGGCAAGCTGGTTGCTCATCGCCCAGTTTGAAATGGAGAGAGACTGTATTGGGAGGGGATAAGTCTTGAAGACACACTGGGACTTTTCTTCATCACATTCATATTTCAAACACCTGTTGACTTTTATTTTTCCTTTGGTTTGAGGAGCTTAAAGACCAGCAGCTCTTTGAAGGGCTCAAAGGAGGGCTTCCTGTTCAGGAGACACTTCTGAAGTGGTGTTGAAAGTGTCAGGGTGTTGGCTTGTGTTGCAGCTCTCTCCTTTGGAAGAGCTTGATGGAGCGCAAGACTCTTGGTTTCCTTAAAAACCTAAATACTGCATTGGTGGGAAGTTTTGTGGAGCATTTCTGGTGAATCCCCAGATCACAGGTCCTTGGTTTCCCATCTGTCCTTTGTGTGCCAGGAGCACCAGCCATGCTAGAGAGGTGTCTGGTGCTGGAGAGCAGACTTGCCAAGAAAGCCCCATCCATGGCTGCTCTTCACCTGCAGGATTTCCTTCTGCTTTTCCTGCTGCTTTGCTTTGCTTCTCATTTTTCCCAAGCAAGCAAGACTCAGAGCCCTGTGCCATGTTTCTACATGCACAGACTCTTCTTGGGGCAACTCTCCTGGTTTCCTGCTCCTCTCTGCCAACTGCAGCTGACCCAGGTACCTCCAGCCCTCCAGCTACCACTTGGGTAAGGCTTGAGCTGGTAGGATCTTCCTAATCTCTGAAAAGCTGGAAAGGAGCCTTTCTGTTACTGCTGTGAGGACACAACAAATCTTAAGGAATGGTGGGATCTGGGTTTTTTAACCCCAGATGGGTTTTTCAGTGAGTGTGTTGAGCTCATCCTGATGCTTCCTGGCTGAGGAGGGAGGGGTAGAGCAGTGGGCCCTGCAACTTCTGGCACTCAAGGAAGTTGCGTTGCATTAATATCTGGATTTCTAAATAGAACATTTTCAATTTAAACAAAGAAATCCAGGAAGGCTTCTTGAATTGGCTCAACTCATCAGGCCAAACAAAACACTCAGCAAAACAATATTGAAAAAAGAAGAATTTGCTGAGAAAATACTTTTCATGCACTTAAATCCTTCACTTCTAGACAAATAGTTGTTTGGATGTTTTGACTTTGTAATCAAAGTGTTTATGGGATGATTCCCAATATCTCAGCAAGCCTGACTGTGTCCTGCAGAAGAATCCACAGTGTTTTTCTTCTCCACCTGCTACGTGTTGATGCTCTAAAAGACTTTCATCTCCTAAAAGGGCTGGTGCCAACTTGTTCCATCCTTGTTCATGTCTCCAGGATGAACTTTCTTGGCTCTCTTGGGTTTTCTTATGGGGTTTGCATGGGCTGAAAACAAGCTGTGCAATATGGGGCCGCTTTTATGCCCTTGAGTCTTTTGGGATGTCAAATGCACCAAAGTAAGTTTATTTCAGTGGATTTGGAAGTCGCCACAAAAAATTCAGAGCAGAGGTTAAACTGGTGGCAGTGAGGGATGGAACAGGTTGAAGATGTGGCCAGACAAGCCTTTCCCCCCCCTGCCATGCATTTTGCTCTCATATATCGTGCTGTGCTGGATTGTGGCTGACATCTTGTGCTTTTCTGCCTGATATTTTAAGCTGCTCACTTGGAGCACATCTCTGAAATTGGTCACAGAAAATGTGTGGATTGCTCAGTCCCTCAGATTCTCCTTGCTGATTCCCATTTGCCTGTGCACAGGAGGTCCTGGTGCAATGAGCTGTCAACATTTTGGGGGGGGAAGACCAAAAGCTGAACCATGAGAGTGATTTGGTTGTCCCTGGGTTTGGTAGAAGCTCCAGGTTTAACTGGGCGGTGAGGTCCTGCCTGAGAGCTGGCAGGAACCCCCAAAGGAGGTGCTCTGTGAGCTGCTGGGGTAACACTAACTGCTTCTGAGTGTAGAAACCTGCAGGATGAGGGGAAGTCAGGAAAATGGCATGAGGAGGCTGGGGACAATGCCAGGTTTTCCTTGCTAAGATCCCTGTTTGGTGCTGGGGTGTTTGCCTTGTCCTGGCTGCCAGCCCTGCTCATCTTCCAGCCTGGGCAAGGCTGAGGCCATCCCATCCCTTCCCTGTATCCTGGGTTGGGGTCAACTGCTTTAATTTGTCTGGTTGGCAAATAAAAATCCTCTCAGCTGCTTGCAAAGCCCCCCAGTGCTTCCCTGGCTCTCCCAGGTAGAGCTTTGATGCTCCTGTAACTTCTCTACCTGTTGTTGTCCTTGTAGGTGCATGGAGGGCGGCGACAGAAGAATGGGGCACAGAGGACTGGAATGAAGATGTAGGTACTCTCCAAAGCCCTCTTCTCCACATGTCTGCTGTCAGGCTGCTGTCCTGGGTCTGCACACACAGCTATGAGGGAGGCACAAGGCCCATCCTCCCTAAACTACAGGCACAGCCCCAGCCAGGCTCCCAGTCCCAGAGCTCTGAGGAATAAGCAGAGCAGATGTTGATGCTTCTGAAGTACGTGGGTAGCAGAGCTTGTTATCAGAGCCCCAGACAGGAAGGGATCTCACAAGACATCAGGACTGGTCCTCTTCTCATTCCCTGCAGCTGCAGGGTTGAGTTCTTCCATAAGCTGGCCTGGCTTCACACCAGGTTCTTGCTCTGCTCCTCTAGTGGGGTGGCAGTTTGGGAAGGTTTCCCTTTGATCTACACCACATGCTGGAGAGGAGGCAGCAGCAGTTTCATGCATGTCACGTGCCTCTGCTGGTCCTTGTGTTTTGGATGGAAGACAAGCTCTTGGCTTTACCTTCTGACTTGCTCTTGTATATTTTGCTGCTTTTTGTTCCCTACCTGGTGCCTCCTTCAGAGCAGAACAGACACTGTTACCGCTGGCTTTTAATGCCTCTTTGTCACTTGCTTCTGAAATGAGCTTCAGTCCCTCTGAATCAAGGGAGAACTTCTGTTCTTGCAGATGGAAGCAGAGTTGAGCTTTTTTAGTGTTGTTACTAGTTTTGCAAGCTCATTTTTTCTAAGCCTGCAGGGTGGGCATGAAGGGAAAGCTTTTGCTTTACAGTCACTGTCTGAAGGAAACGCTCCTGCTGTGTTTGGAGAGAGGAGCAGCTCCTCTGTCTGTTCACTCAGGTCTCTGCTTGGAGAGAGCCTTTGGTGGCACCTCTTGCCTTTCCTATGTGTTGATATGCTCCCAGGGGCTCCTGATTTTGTTTTTAGACTATAGTTGCTGGCAGCTCCTTGGTCTGGAAGGAAAGCTGTTTATATTCCGGTATGTTCCAGGCTGGATCACAGGTGGTCGCTAAAACTCCCCCTCAGGTGGTCACTCAACCTCCTCTTCATTCATTTTTGAGCAATTTCTTTTTTCCTTCCATAGCTGAGATGCACCATCAGTTCAGAGCATCTCTCTAAGACCCCCCCCCAGCCCTAGTAGATTCGGGAGCTACAAAAGAAAATTGTAGAAGGATTTGAGGTTTTTTTCCCACTGGCAGGTGATTTGTGCACTTACCTGAGAAGTAAAAAATGAAAGAGAAGCTGATTCTGATGGGAACCAAATATTAGGGAAGGTTGAGTCTCAGTATTTGACTTCCTTGAATATTTGTGGCTGTTTGTCTGAAATGCTTGTGTGCTTGAGCTGGAGTCCTGAGATGCTCTTCTCATGTTTGGATTCTTTTTCCCTCTTGTACCTTGCAGCTGTCTGAGACTAAGATCTTCACCGCCTCCAACGTGTCTTCAGTGCCTCTGCCTGCTGAGAATGTGACAATCACAGCTGGACAGAGGTGATAGTCCATGACAGTGTTGTGGTTTTTTTTCATGTGAGAAAAGTGGTGCCCAAGTCCCAGAGCAAATTGCTGTCTTGCACTAATCCTTGCCAGCTAGCTAAAATATAGCAGCTCTGAAGAAGCTGAGGTGGATTTAAATGGAAAAGTTGAGTTAGGAGGTTCTGGGTCCTAATCCTGGATTAGAGGTTTTCTTGGAGCTGCTGCTGCTGCTTCAGATTTGAGGGCATTTTGCAGTGTTAAATTAATGCTTTAAAATAGAAAGCCCAGCAGGGTCTTGCTTAGTCCTGTCCTCTTGAGGTTACTTAATGTTCTGCACTCGGTTTGCAAAGTAAAAGCAGGAGGTGAGAGGTGTGACAGAACTGGTGTCAACCTCAGTGGGTTAGAGAGTCATAGAATCATGGAATGGTTTGGGTGGGAGGGACCTTAAAGCTCATCAAGTCCCACCCCTGCCATGGGCAGGGACACCTCCCACCAGCCCAGGCTGCTCCAAGCCCCATCCAACCTGCCCTTCAACACCCCCAGGGATGGGGCAGCCACAGCTTCCCTGGGCAACCTGGCCCAGGCTCTCCCCACCCTCACACTCCACAATTCCCTCCTCAGCTCCAACCTCCAGCTCCCTCTCCCACTTTTCATCCATCCCACTCATCCCACCCCTCCCTGCCCTTGTCTCAAGTCCCTCCCCAGCTTTCCTGGAGCCCCTTCAGGCCCTGGAAGCTGCTCTAAGGTCTCCCTGGAGCCTTCTCCTCTCCAGGCTTAACTCTCCCAGCCTGGCTCCAGAGCAGAGCTGCTCCAGCCCCTTATCTTCTTTCTTTACCCAGAATCGATCTTGCAGTTCTGCTAGGAAAAACACCCTCTTCTATGGAGAATGAGTCAACAAACCTGGAGTCTTCCCAGGCTCCTTCCCTGGCCCAGCCACTGGTGTTCAGCAATTCCAAGCAGAGTGGGATATCTCAGCCTGCCTCTGGGAACTCCTTCTCTCACCACAGCATGGTAAGGAAGTCCTGATCCCTGCCGGTCTGGGAGTTTTGGCAGGGGTTGGTTTTCCTGAGCTTCTCTGCCTGCGTTTGGGTGGTTGTCTTATTGCAACTGAACAAATGTAGTTGAATGTATTTTTAAACCTGTTAACTTTGTGAGCCTCCATGACACTGTGAAGCCCCAGGGGTTGGGCAAGAGATGAATGTATCTGTGCTCATGTGAGATAAGGCTGTGAGGGAAGGTGGAGCTCTCCTGGCCAGTGGTTTCTGTGCATCTGAAGCTCAGGAGGGTCACCCTCAGGCACCCAGAGAGAAGCAGTGGGGTACAGGGTGTGCAGGCTTGTGTTAAGAGATGTATCTTGTTCTCTGAGCTGAGTTCCAAGCAGAGGGAGATGTTGACTTTGTTCTTTCATTGCTGAACTTGCAGGTGAGCATGCTGGGGAAAGGGTTTGGAGATGTCGGGGAGGCCAAGGGCAGCAGTACCACAGGTTCTCAGTTCCTGGAGCAGTTCAAGACAGCCCAGGCCTTGGCCCAGCTGGCTGCTCAGCACACCCAGACTGGTGGAAACACCACTGCTCCTTCCTGGGACATGGGATCCACCACGCAGACCTCATCTCTCGTGCAGTATGGTAAGGAAATGCAGCATGGACCTTCTCCCACAGCTGCAGGATCACGCTGCAAGCAGCAGTGTGAGGGGTTCCAGGAAGGGTTAGATCACAAGTTCACAGCCAAGACAACTGCTGGAGAAGTTAAAAGAGTTGTGGGTGCCAGTTTGTTGGAGTAAAATATAATGGTGCATGTGGGTCTTTCTCTGTTCCTTTTGTACTTCCAGCAGTTGAATCTGTCTGGTTCTTGGTCATTCCAGCCAGCTTCAGAGCTAGGGAACTGGTGTTCCTGAGACCCTCACAGAGTGCAGAACTACTTGGTGCTGTAAAGCTGCCTAACAGAGTAGGGGTCTGAAAGTGGTACCTCTGGAGAACAGTTCCTGGATACCAACACTTGGCAGTTTCACTGCTGACCTGGCGTTATCTTTTAAAGGAATTAAATTCTGATGACAAATGCCCAGATGTAACTCTTACCTCTGGGCTGGCATGAAGGAATAAACAGTGATTAAGAGACTCCTGCTTTTTAGATGAGAGCCCTGAGCCCTGCTGTGGTCAAGCAGTAGTGCCATTTCTTTCAGCTTGTCCTTTTGATTTCCTGCTATAGGGAAGTGGCTCTGGTTCAAGTCTAAGCTGAATTAAAACCGAGCTCTGTCCTAGTAACAGTGTTGGCAGCTTCTGATATTTTCAGACAAGGAGGCACAGAGGAGAAGCAGAGAGAATAGGAGTTGTTTTTTAATAAGCTGTGGTAAGGCTTAGGAGGAGGACAAGGGTGGTGCAGTTGTTCAGAGAGCTGAGGGTGGGCAGATCTGAGTGGCCCAGCTTGGAGGGGTCTGTGCAGGGAAGGCACAGGCAGGAAGAGCAGCAGTGTTAGCAGGGAGGGGGGAGCAGCAGCATCAGGTCCACACAGGCCCTGACATGCAGTGCCTCACACAAGGGACTCTGACATCCAGCTTTTCCTGGAGGACAGAGGACTTCTGTGCAGGCTCACTTTGTCCTCTAGACATGGTGGAATGAGATGAGGGGAGAAGGGCTCAAAAGGCTCAGCCTTGATGGTGAGAGCGCAGGGCTGGGAGTGGAGATCCCAGGGTTCTCTGATTTTAACAGGCTCCAGAAGAAGTGATTTTGCGGGTTTTTTTGGTGCTGAGAAGTGTCAGAACCTGATTTAGCTCTAGGGAAACCAATCCAGCTGACTCAACTCTTGTCTCCCCCAGTAGATCTCAAGAACCCAGCGGACTCCTCAGTGCACAGTCCCTTCGCCAAGCGCCAGGCCTTCACCTCCACCTCCACCATGATCGAAGTGTTCATGCAGGAGAAGCAGCCTGTGGTGACTGCCTCCACAACTGTGCCGGCCCCACCATCCTCCCCGCTGCCCAGCAAAACCAATCCTGTCCCCCAGATGTCCCCGGGGTCCTCAGACAACCAGTCCTCCAGCCCTCAGCCAGCACAGCAGAAGCTGAAGCAGCAGAAGAAGAAGGCGTCATTAACATCAAAGGTGTGTGGTGGTGGGGAAGGAGGAGTTGTGTGTTGTGTTAGAGCATCTGACAAGCAGATGCTGAGAGAGCTGGGGCTCTAGTCTGGAGAAGGCTGAGAGGAGACCTCACTAATGCCTACAAGTATCTGAAGGGTGGGTGCAAGGAGGATGGATCAGTAGTTCCCAGTGGCAGGACAAAGGGTAACAGGAACAAGCTGGAACATGGGAAGTTCCATTTAAATATGAGAAACAACGTATTTACTGTGAGGGTGACTGGAACAAGCTGCCCAGGGAGGTTGTGGAGTCTCCTCTGGAGGTGTTCCAAACCCACCTGGATGCAGTCCTGTGGGATGTGCTCCAGACAGTCCTGCTTTAGTGAGGGAGTTGGACTGGATGATCTTTAGAGGTCCCTTCCAACTTGGACAGTTCTGTGAATTCTGTGAAAAATCCGCTTGGGCTGGTGAGGGAAGGGCTGGGCTTGTGTCTTTCTGTTGTTGACACTGGTTATTTTGGGGGTGGCAGGAGAGTTTGCCCAGCTGGGCTGAACAGCCTAATCCAGAGCATGTCTGCAAGCCTGCAGCTACCACCGTGTCCTGCCTCACATGGATGCTGGAAGTCCTTCTCTGTGCTGATCCCAGGGAGTGATTGACCCTCTCCCTTTTTCTTCCTTGCAGATTCCTGCTCTGGCAGTGGAGATGCCTGGCTCAGCAGATATCTCAGGGCTAAACCTGCAGTTTGGAGCATTGCAGTTTGGTTCGGAGCCTGTTCTGGCAGAGTACGAGTCTCCTCCCGCCACGAGCGCTGCTGCCAGCCAGGCCCAGAGCAGCCTGTACACCAGCACAGCCAGGTGAGGAGCAGCAGAGGGAGGGAAGGGTGCATCCCAGCAGCTTCTGTGGCCTGCAGCATACTAGTAGACCCTTTCTGACCCTGCCATGGCCACAAAGGGGGGACAAGGTATGCAACAGCAAAGCATAAGTTGCCAGCAGACTCTCAGGCAGCTGTATGACTGATGGGCCTGTGGTACTTAAACAGAAAGCAGAGCTTTCCTGCTGCTCTTGAGCTGTGTTGCTGGAAGCACAGGAGGAGAAGCCCCAGCACAACTGCTCCTTGTCCCTGGTGAATGGATTCTGCCAGCTTTGTCCTGCTTCTCACCTGGCAAACCAGGATGCAGGGAGCAGATACGTCTATGGCAGTGGTGCCTTGCCAAAGTTCCTGTCTTCTGATGGTGTCACAGAGTGGCTGGGGTTGGAAGGGAGCTCTGGAGATCATCTAGTTCAACCCCCTACCAGAGCAGGGTCACCTATAGCAGATCCCACAGGAATGTGTCCAGATGGCTTTGGAATGTCTCCAGAGAAGGAGACTCCCCAGCCTCCCTGGGCAGCCTGTCCCAGGGCTCTGTCACCTTCACAGGAAAGAAGTTTCTCCTTCTGTCTAACTTGACCCTCCTGTGCTCCAGTTTGTGCCCATTGTCCCTGGTCCTGTCACTGGGCACTGCTGAGAAGAGCCTGGTCTCACCCTCCTGACACCCCCTGGAGATACTGATCAGCATTTATAAGATCCCCTTCAGCCTCCTCCAGGCTAAACAGACCCAGCTCTCTCAGCCTGACCCTTAGCATTTGACCAGTGACTTGAGGGAAGGGACCTGAGTGGTGGCAGCTCATGGAGTGTCCCCTGGAGCCCAGCAGTGAGGTGCCAGCACCTCCTGAGCCCAGACCATCCTTGTCTGGGGCTGCTTCTCTGTCTGGACCTGCTTTGTGTGGTGCTTTTATGCTGATGGGGGCTCTTGATTTTGAAGATTTGAAACGAAGACCCTACAGTCTGGCTCAGCACCTGATGGTGGGGTTGTTTGGGAGGATAATGCAAACTTCTTTTATTTTTTCTTTCTCCCTTTTTATAGTGAATCATCATCTACAATTTCGTCCAATCAGAGCCAGGAGTCTGGTTACCAGAGCAGCACGATGCAGACAGCAACGTTTACCTCCCAGAACAGTGCTCAGGGACCACTGTACGAGCAGAGATCCACCCAGACCAGGCGATACCCAAACTCCATCTCCTCCTCACCTCAGAAAGATCTGACCCAGGCCAAGGTAGGAGAGCAGATTGGCTTTGTGCTGAGTAACCTTAGCGTGTGAAGCACTGTCTTGGGGGGAGGATAAGTGGTTTATCAAGTGTTTCTGTGTGGCACGTGGGCTTTCCTGAGAGCTTCCTTCTGGCTGCCCCCAGAGCCCTTCCTGATGTTACTTACCTGGGGCTGGGCCACGGGGGTTAACAGAGGTTAAGTTGACTCCAGGCCATGTGTCATGTCACACATAATTACCTGCTGCAGGGTTGCAATCAGGCTGAGGACTTAGGTTTGTCTTAAGGATTTGATTCTTGTGAGCTACATATGAGTTCAGTAACATTAGTTTTGGTTCATGAACTTGGGTTGAGGGTGTTGAGCCAGTCCAACTACAAGCAGCAGAGAAACTTCTTGCACTGCTTTCTGAAGTAGGTGCGTGAGGGTCATGCTGGTCCTGGGCTAGTTGAGCTTGGATTGACCCTGGAGCAGTCTGGTGACGTGTTGGTGGCACCCCTTTTTCACAGCTGAGGGGGGAGTGTAGCAGGGGCTGACACCAGATCTGCCTCTGGACACAAGCAGCTCCAATGCTCTTTTTTCTCTCCTTCCTCAGAATGGTTTCAGCTCTGTGCAGCCCACGCCGTTACAAACCACACAGGCTGTTGAAGGTAAGAGTCTGTGCTGTGGGTGTCCTGAGTCTCTCCTGCTGCTCCTGTTCTTTGCTCTGGATTAAAAGCTTTATCTGTGCTAATACCAAGTCCTTTCCCTGCTTGGACTAATTGCTGCCACTCATATTACTTGCTTGCCTCAAAATGTTCAGCTTTGTGCAAATGGATCCATGAGATCCTCCATGAGTCACTCTATGGTGATAATTTACTCTATTTCTGAAAGGCACCTCATCTGGAGGTCCTGAAGCTCTTTGCAGGTTTGGTGTTGCGGTACAGAGAGGCATAGAACACAAGCATCTAACTGGTTGGCAGCAGTGAGGGAAGCCCCAGATCTCCCTGGAAGGGAGTTGGATGGGGCTTGGAGCAGTCTGGTCTAGGTGTCCCTGCCCATGCAGGGGGGTTGGATCTGTATGAGCTTTAAGGTCCCTTCCAACCCAAACCATTCCATGATTCTGTGATCTTCCTGCTCCTCTAGTTGAGCCTTTTCTGATTCTCATCACTGGCCTCACCTTGGATCCTGGGGGCAGTTCTGGGCCCCTCACTTCAAGAACAACATTGAGGTGCTGAGGCAGGTCCAAAGGAGACAACAGGGCTGGGGAAGGGACTAGAGGGAAAGTCTGATGAGAAGAGGCTGAGGGAGCTGGGGTTTTTTAGCCTGGAGAAGACTCAGGGGACCTTCTTGCTCTCTAGAACCACCTGAAGGGAGGTTGGGGTCAGGTGGGTCTGGGCTCTTCTCCCAGGAAACCAGAGACAGGAGGAGAGAGTCTGTCCTGAAGCTGCTCCAGGGGAGGTTTAGGATGGATGTCAGGAAGCACTTCCTCATGGAAAGGGTGATCAGACACTGGGATGGACTGCCCAGGGAAGTGGTGGAGGCACCATCCCTGGAGGTGTTCAAAGAAAGGCTGGAGGTGGCACTTGGTGCCATGGTCTAGAGATGTGGTGGTGTCAGGTCACAGACTGGACTTGATGATCTGAAAGGTCTTTTCCAGCCTTGGTGATTCTGTGATCCTGTGACTGCTCCTGGCTGCCCCTAACACGAAGCTTTTGTTGGCAGGTGCTACAGGCCCCGCGGTGAAGTCTGATTCCCCCTCTGCTCCCAACATCCCACCCCTCAACGATGGGGTCCCAGCAGCGTCCCTGCTGACCACAGCCAACCAGCACTCGACAGCCCTGAGCAGCCTGAGCCACAGTGAGGAGCTCCCCAGTACGACCAGTGCCCAGCTCAGCAGGTCAGCCTGGTGCTTCTAGGGAAGCACAGGTAGAAGCAGGGGGCTGTAGCAGCCAGGTCTGTCTCAGCAGTGGGGAAGGCTGAGGTGACCCATCCTATCTGAGGGGATGTGGAATGGGATCTTTCCTGGTACCTTACCTTGACAACCTCTGCTCTGGAGCCAGACCGGGAGAGTTGGGGTGTTCAGCCTGGAGAAGAGAAGGCTCCAGGGAGACCTTAGAGCAGCTTCCAGTGCCTGAAGGGGCTCCAGGAAGGCTGAGGAGGGGCTTTTCACCAGAGAAGGCATTGATAGGACAAGGAATCATGGTTTTAAACTGAAAGAGAGGAGATTTAGGTTAGGCATCAGGAAGAAATTCTTCCCCATGAGGTTAGGAAGGCACTGGAACAGGTTGCCCAGGGACATTGTGGCTGCTCCATCCCTGGAGGTGTTCAAGGGCAGGTTGGATGGAGCTTGTGCAACCTGGTCTGGTGGGAGGTTGGAACCTGATGGTCTTTAAACCCCTTCCAACCTTCACCATTCTATGATTCTATGAACTTTTTCCTTCTCCTTGCACAGCACGTTGCCCGCCCAGCAGAACAGTCTGTCCTCATCCACATCCTCTGGGCGAACATCGACTTCGACTCTTCTGGTGAGTCTGGGTGTGCTCTAGTGCTGCAAACC
>NW_009953594.1:106308-112267 GCF_000747805.2 Chaetura pelagica | reverse complement strand
GTGTGCCCAGCCTTGGGTGTGCAGCTGGTGGAGTCTGCAGAGCTGCCAGGCTGCTGCTTGTCCTGCTGGAGTTTGGGTATTGCATGGAGGGTGACACCAGAATGCTCTGTGTGCACCTCTGGCTGGAGGTGCTTTGAACACCTTGCCTGTTCCAGATGTAGCAGCAGCTTCTTTTGAGCCTGTTGCAGCTCTTAAAGTGCTGCAGAGCTGCAGCCCCATGTCAGAGCAAACTGGTGGCTGGTGGAGTCACGGTTTAGTGTGCTCAGTGCTGGGGCTCCTGCAGCACAGGCTGGGGGGGTGGCCGCCGCCGCTTTCCCTGCCGCAGCCGCGCTGCTCAGCCCTGTGTCTCCAGCAGACAGACACGCTGGGACACAGCCACATGAGAGGCTTGGAAGCATTAGGAGTTGGCTGCTGTCAGGACTTTGGACTTCAGCCAGATGCAGAGCAGGTTTCTTTGTAGCCTGCAGTAGCCAAGTTCATTGCAGGCTCTTGGGAACAGCTGGGTGCAGACAGACCTGCCCGGTGCCTGATTGCCTGACTCTTCCCTTTCCTTCCCTAGCACACAAGTGTGGAGAGTGAAGCAAGCCTCCATTCTTCTGCTAGCACTTTCTCCACCTCCTCCAGCACAGTGTCAGCTGCCCCACCAGTGGTGAGTGTCTCATCCAGCCTCAGCAGTGTCAGCAGCCTGGGCCTCAGCCTCAGCAGCAATTCCACCGTCACAGCCACCACTCGCAGCTCTGTTGCAACAACATCAGGTACTGTCCTGGGTGCTGCTAAACAGGAGGAGGGCCTGAGGGCTAAGAGAGACAGTTTCTGTAGTTGGCTTCACTCTGGAACTTCTCCTTTCTCTGCCTTTATCAGGAAAAGCCCCTCCCAACCTCCCTCCTGGAGTCCCACCGTTGTTGCCTAATCCGTACATCATGGCTCCGGGGTTGCTACACGCGTATCCGGTGAGTGTGACCAGCAGCTCTTTGCAGTCGTGTCATAGCCCTAGATCTTGAACTGGATCTTCAGTTAAACGTTAAGAAAAACTTCTTTACTGTGAGAGTAACAGAGCCCTGGGACAGGCTGCCCAGGCTGGTTGTGAAGTCTCCTCCTCTAGAAATATTCCAAACCCATCTGGACATGTTCTTGTGGGATCTACTGTAGGTGATCATGATCTAGCAGGGTGGTTGGACTAGATGATCTCCAGTGGTCCCTTGCAACCCTGATGACTTTATGAATATCTCTTCTAGCTTTGCCTTCAGCCAGCAGGGAGGGATGTAGTGTAGCAGAGCAACCAAACCTGCAGCATCAGCCCAGCAGGATTGCCTTGGATGGGAAGAGTTTGCATCTGCTGTTTTCCATAAAAGAGTAGCAGAGGAAATCTTTGTGCCCATGGGGGCAAATGTCAGTGGTTCTGATCACTCCAAAGCAGATTCTGCTCCAGTCTCTACAGCTTCCCCAACCTTTGGGGAGCAGCAGCCCCTTGGTCAGAGCACAGGTCCTGAAAATGTGGAGCTGTGTTAGCAACATGGTGTGACAAAGGCCAGTCAGGACAAGGGTGGTGATTGCCACAAAGTCTAGGGATGTTTCACAGCCCATTTCTGAAGGTGGGAAAGGATTACAGTGTTGGAATAGTTTCTGGAGGAAAACTGTGGAGACCTCTGTGGTCTGGAGCTGCAGTGCTAGGTGTCAGAGCTCACCCTCCATCTGAGCAGCTCATGGAATCTTTGCAGGATCAGTCTGGTGCTGGGTGCCTGCACCTGGTAATGGTGCAGCCTCTGATCATCTGCTTCTGATTTTATCACATGTTTATCTAAATGTTTGATCTAAAATTGGGTGAGTCTTTATCTGCTGTGTCCCTAACATCATCTCCTGCATTCTTTCTAGCCACAGGTGTATGGATATGATGACTTGCAGATGCTACAGACGAGATTCCCATTGGTGAGTGCTGGAGACCAACGCGGCCACGGGGCTGGCAGCTCGTTGGTGCTGCACAGAGGGGTCAGGCTGGGAGGCAGGCCCAAAGAGCTGGCAAAACAGGGTGCTAAGTGGGTGCACCTCTCCATGGCAGTAGGGAGGAGTTAGTCAGTTGCTCCTTTGCACCTGGAAGTTGGGATCAGGAATTACTGGGCCAGTGGTGCTGATGTTGGGGCTGGGAATGAGAGCTAGAGCAGGCAGAGATGTTCTGCCCAACTCTGTTCTGTTGTAGATGCTTCTGATGCTTGAAAGAGGCTGTGACTAAGTACTTCTGTGAGAGTGGGGTTCATTTTAGCCTGGAGAAGGCTCCAGGGAGACCTTAGAGCACCTTCCAGTGCCTGAAGGGGTTCCAGGAAAGCTGGGGAGGGACTTGGGACAAGGGCAGGGAGGGATGGGATAAGGGGGCATGGATTAAAACTGGAAGAGGGGAGGTTTAGGTTAGATGTTAGGAAGAAATTCTTCACACTGAGGGTGGTGAGACCCTGGCCCAGGTTGCCCAGAGAAGCTGTGGCTGCCCCATCCCTGGCAGTGTTGAAGGGCAGGTTGGATGGGGCTTGGAGCAACCTGGGCTGGTGGGAGGTGTCCCTGCCCATGCAGGGGTGGGACTGGATGATGTTTAAGGTTCCTCCAGGCCAAAGGAGTCTGGGATTCTATGATTGATCAATATCATGTGTGTCCCTTGTGTTGTCAGGTGCAGGGGCAGGCCCAGGCAGTTGAGGGCTGCACACCAGTAGACCTTATCTGGTTCTTGCTGTAGCCAGACAAGGGGGATGGTGCGTGCTACAGAACCTGGGGCTGCTGTGGGCTGTGCTCAGGCTGGCTGTGGCTGGTTGAGCTGCAGTAATCCCAACATATCTAGCAACTGCAGTCCAGAAATCCCTCTTTTCCAAAAGACACTGCTTTGTATCTCTGGACAGAGATCATAAAACTATAATTGGCTTCATCCTGGCTCAAAGCAGGACAATCCCCTTCCCTACGCCCACCACCCTGCTGACTGGAAGAGATGGCAGCCTGAGCAGCAATCCTTACTCTGGTAGGGAAAAAGATGGTTCAGCTCACATATTTCATTGGATGTCCCTGCTTCTGCTTGTTTCCTGTGCCCTGGAGCTACCTCTGCACCAGCCTCCTGCACTGCCTTTGGGCTGGAGCAGCTTCTCAGCAGCTAAAGTCCTGAATTCCATTTGCTCATCCTGGTCACGTCAAAGCATTTTACCAGGATGATATGGAGAAGTAGGAATTGGAAAGAAAGCAAGGAATGGCTGAAAGTATCTATGAGGTCTAACACTGGGGAACTTCTTTTCAGGTCGTGGTGAGGCAGGAGTTAAGCACTTAGAGACAAACAAATACCAAATCTGGAGAAATTAAGTTTTGTATGATGCAACAGTCTCATGGAGAAAGAAAACAGGGCATTTAGGAGCTGTCGGGTTCAAACCAGGAGTTCAGTGGGTGCTGGTCTCTCCCTGACCTCAGTAGATGCATTTATTCACACTGCTGATGGGCAGGGGGGCAGCAGTTGTGCTCAGTTTTCACGTCCTTTGGGAATTGTTGCACTTTGTGGATCCCTCTTTTTCCAGCCCCACATCTCCCCTGCTGGAGCTTGTTTACATGGAAGCGCTTTTGCCTGGCACACCAGGGCTGGAATCCCAGGCTCAGGATTCAACACTGCTGCCAAGTTCATTTGCCAAGTTCACATTGGTGATAATTAATGTTTGTGGCTAACCCTGGACTCACTTGTGAGCTGGGGCTGTGCTGAGAAATCACTGACTTAGTGTATGAGCCCTGAATGGGGGAGAGTGTGTGGAAGAGCCAAGCAGGTGTGTGTGGAGAGCAGCACAGGGAGCAGGGTGGCCAAGTCCTCAGGCAGTGCCCAGGCTGGGAAGAGAGGAACTGCTGTTTCCAAGTGCTCCCAGTGACATTTCCCAGTGCTCTCTGGCATGATCTGAACCTCTGCAGCAGCATTTGATTTGGTGCCACCAGCAAGAGAGAGGAGGTGTGAGCCCTGCTGTAAAAAGGGGCCATTCACACAACCTCAGCTGGAAGATCCTGGTCTCTGCTCTTCAAGGAGGAGCTGTTTGCTGCCAGGACAGGGCCCCTGAGCTGCTGCCCTGGCCTCAGGGCTGGCTCTGGAGGGAGTTATGTTCAGGGCTGGTGGAGGGTGTAGGGAGAGCTCCAACATCTGGGCTCTGTGGCTGTGCAGGTGGCCAGGGCAGGTGACAGCAGGCAGTGCTGAGCTGCTGTGGGTTTCCTTTCCCCTCTGAATCCTCCTCTCAGGGGTGAGTTGAGCAATTAACAGCTTAGCCTCATCAGAGTGCAGGGCTTGTGAGGCTGCAGTCCTTGGAAGCTGTAGGAGGGGAGTCAATCCAAGTCACCATTGGTCAAGAGCCCTTTGGGCTGAGCTGGAGTGGGCCAGGATTTGACAAGATCTGTTCTTCAGTCTCTTTCATCCTGTTATTCCAGGTGATTTACCAAAATTTGGCCGGGGTGATGCCTCTTCCCCTGCTCCTGCAACGACTTTGGCCCAGCCCCAGCAGAGCCAGACCCAGACTCATCACACCACTCAGCAGACCTTCCTGAACCCGGCGCTGCCTCCTGGCTACAGTAGCTGTTTGCTGCCAGGACAGGGCCCCTGAGCTGCTGCCCTGGCCTCAGGGCTGGCTCTGGAGGGAGTTATGTTCAGGGCTGGTGGAGGGTGTAGGGAGAGCTCCAACATCTGGGCTCTGTGGCTGTGCAGGTGGCCAGGGCAGGTGACAGCAGGCAGTGCTGAGCTGCTGTGGGTTTTCTTTCCCCTCTGAATCCTCCTCTCAGGGGTGAGTTGAGCAATTAACAGCTTAGCCTCATCAGAGTGCAGGGCTTGTGAGGCTGCAGTCCTTGGAAGCTGTAGGAGGGGAGTCAATCCAAGTCACCATTGATCAAGAGCCCTTTGGGCTGAGCTGGAGTGGGCCAGGATTTGACAAGATCTGTTCTTCAGTCTCTTTCATCCTGTTATTCCAGGTGATTTACCAAAATTTGGCCGGGGTGATGCCTCTTCCCCTGCTCCTGCAACGACTTTGGCCCAGCCCCAGCAGAGCCAGACCCAGACTCATCACACCACTCAGCAGACCTTCTTGAACCCGGCGCTGCCTCCTGGCTACAGTTACACCAGTCTGCCCTACTACACAGGGGTACCAGGGCTCCCCAGCACCTTCCAGTATGGGCCCGCCGTGTTCCCTGTGAGTTCCTCAGAGGCAGGGCCTGGCATGTGGGCAGGAGGGCACTGCAGGGAAGCCTCTCCTCACTCTGCTGCCCTCCTCTCTGTAGGTTGCTCCTACCTCTTCCAAGCAGCATGGTGTGAATGTCAGCGTCAACGCATCAGCCACCCCGTTCCAGCAGCCCAGCGGCTACGGCTCCCACGGGTACAGCACTGGTAAGAGACCCACAGCTCTTTCACAGCAGCACTTGTTGACAACAGCAGAGCTTGTTCACAACCTCCCTGGCCAAACAAGGGGGTTGCTGCCTCACTGCCTCCAGCAGGGAGGGAGGAAATGGCCCTGGCGCAACTCACAGATCAGTTGATTCTCCTGGGAAAGGCCCAGGGTCGTTCTGCATCCAGGTCTGGAGCAGGATTAAGGAGTAGACATCACTTGAGTCCCTCCTCTGTGCCCAGGAGTTGGATGGCTGGGCCTTGGACTCGTGTCAAAGAGCTTAAGCTGCTGAATTGTTTGAGTTTTGGTTTTGTTTTTTGTTGGTTTTTTTTCACTGTCTGTATGTGATCAATAGAACAGTGATTATTCCAGACTTGAGCCTGGGTTTGCCTCCTGCATTTGGTCTGTGGCTTCTAGAGAAGTGTCCTTAATTCAAAGATGCAAGAAGGTTGTGAACTTGCCTCTTGTCTCAATACTGGGTTTCAGTGGTTAATGTCTGGCTGACTTAAAAGGAGTCTGCATTTGGGTCCCTTTTCCAGCCTTTAAACTCCTGTTGTGCCTCTTATCACTCCATTAGAGCCCTTCAAGACACTCTT
>NW_009953594.1:105368-106278 GCF_000747805.2 Chaetura pelagica | reverse complement strand
GTCACCTGGGGCTGAGTCTTTCAAAACTCTTCATTTCAACAGTTTTTCTGGGCCTTAAGTTCTTTTTGAGGCTTTTCTCTGCACCACCACCTGTAAGAACCAGCCAGCACCACATGCAGGTTGTGTGCCAGTGCTGCACCAACCATCCCTGCCCACAGTTGAGTCACCTTGACCTGCAATTGCTTGTTCTGCATCCAAGGAGCTCTCAGGCTGTTGGTGCTGGGAGTTTGTTTCCTTGTCTGTCTGCTGCATCCCCCCAGCTCTTCTCAGAGTTGCTATTTTCTGGGCTCTTCTAGAATGGGCATTTCTCTGGGTGGAAGCAAGCCCCTACACTTGTTTCTGGAGGTGTTCAGGAGCTGCTTGTGTCCAGAGCAGAAGAACTTGCACTCATAGGGCACTTTGCATCTTGGCCTTGTGGTCCCTAGGACCACATCTCCTCCAGACTTTTCCATGCTGCCAGGCCACGGGGCCTGTTGCCCACCATTAGCAGCAGTAGCTCCTGCTGGACGCTGCCTATTCCTCTTGCCTCTCCTCCCCAGGTGTATCTGTGACCTCCAGTAACACAGGAGTGCCGGACATCTCGGGCTCTGTCTACTCCAAAACTCAGGTTAGTGCCTGGTGTGTGTCCCAGGAAGGTGCTGCTTTGCTGTGGAGCAGGAGCCCAGCTCTGAGACAGCCTCCCTTGGCAGTGAGGTCTCTTCCCCTTGGAGCAGCCAGGGAGAAGGGAAATGCTTGGCCTTTCCCAACTTAGACAATTCCAAGCCCAGAAAGAGCCACAGGCAGAGACTCCGTTCTCTGCATCACGTGCTTGGGCCCACAACCTGTGGAGCTGGGGAGGGGGAGGCCACCACCACAGGGGCCAGGAGAACACCACCAAGCTCCCAGCCCCTACTCCACCCTCTGTGTCTCC
>NW_009953594.1:104432-105275 GCF_000747805.2 Chaetura pelagica | reverse complement strand
CGGCAGCGTATCCCCCCACCCCCTGCCTGCACATCCTCACCCCGCATCAGCAGCCCCACTCCCAGATCCTCCACCACCACCTGCAGCAGGACGGGCAGGTAAGCCACCCCCCAGCCCCCCAGCCCTGGCTGGGATATCTCCTAGGGCTCTCGCTCCCCCTCTCCCTCCCTCCCTCACGCCCTGCGCCGGACACGCGCGGTGACACGCACACGCTTACACCTGCACAAACACACAGGGCCAAAAAAAGAGGAGGAGGTGAGGAAGGGCCGGGGTGCTGGGGGGTCCTTGGCACAGCCCCTTGCTGCACCAGGCCCGGGCAGGCAGTGCCCCCTCACGCAGACACGCCTGGTTTGCCCTGACCCCCCCCAGCTCCGCAGCCCAGCAGCCGAGGGGCGACTCGCCACAGCCACGACCCCGCCGTAGCTTTCAGGTCTAACCGTGGATTTCTATTGTCATAGTTTGTCCCTTTATTTTTACATATCCTGGTACTGCAACAGCTTCCATATTTGCAGATGATACTGTGCTGCCAACGCCAGCAGGAAGACCAGGTAATGAACCTCTCTGATCATGCATTGCACTTGCCCTGGGGTCTCCCCCCCTGCCCCTAAGGCCCCCAGGCTCACGAAGCCCCTTCCTTCTCCCCCCATGGCCCCAGCAGGCGAGGAGAGAGGCCCTCAGTCAGGATGTGCACACACACACACCTCGCACACGGACACACACCCCCCTGCTCCCCACTTTCCCCCCCCTTCCCCCCCCTCCCGGTGCTGCCCGGGCCTGCGGGGCTGGTCTGGAGGAAGGTGCAGAGCAGAGGGAGGGTACTGAGGCTGCTGGGGTGGGCCGAGG
>NW_009953594.1:101969-104391 GCF_000747805.2 Chaetura pelagica | reverse complement strand
GCTCTGGCAGCGCCGTAACCGCGGCTTCTCCCTTCCCCCTTCCCGCAGAGCGGCTCCGGGCAGCGCAGCCAAGGCAGCTCCATCCCCCAGAAATCCCAGGCCAACAAGTCTGCCTACAACAGCTACAGCTGGGGAGCCAACTGAGGCCGGGGCCTCCCTTGCCCACCATTTGCTTCCGGAAGAGAATCCACCGAACGAAGAGAATCCACCGAACCCCGACGCCGAAGGATCCCGGGAAGGAGAGGGGGCAGCGCCCGGGCCCCGCAGCCCCCGGGCAGGGCAGGCAGCTCAGCCCTGCCCATCTTCAGCCACCTTTCCTCTTGTATGTAATATAGAATTTGTATTTTTTCTTTTTTTTTTTTTTTTTTTTTTTTTTTTTGTTTTGTTTTGTTTTCCTTTATTTTCTCTCTCTCTCTCTCTGCATTCAGATTACGAACCGTTTGCCGTAGGGGCCTTTTTTGGTTTTTACTCCTTTCTTTCCCCTTTTCCCCACCTCTCCCAGTCCCCCCCAAAAAAAACCCTCCTGCTGCCCCAGAACCTCTCGGATCCAAAGGAGTGGAAGCTGCGAGTCGCCTACAGCAAACCCCCTTATTATTAGGAAATAAGAACAGTAATTGATATGAACAGCATTGTAAGATGAATTAGTTGAAGTGTTTTTTTTGTACCGTGTTCTAAATTTAATGGATAAATGTGTCTTGTATATAAAAACAAAAACCCCACACTGTCCTGTAGTTCTCTCATTTCCTCCCCTACCCTCTCTCCCCTCCCCCCACCCAGGAGGGCACCCCCCAATTTTAAGTTCTCCACCCCTGCCCCCCCTTCCCTGCAGGCCCCGAGTGCAGGTCTTGCCCCTCCCCCTCCTTGCACGCTGGATCTTCTGCTTTTGGTTTGGGTTGGTTTTTTATTTTTGGTCTTTTTTTTTCTATACAGTCCAGATCTTGTATTTTTCAGTTCCAACTGGTCACTTCAACTGAAGCCCCGTGGGGGTGATTTACTAAAGAGAATAAAGATCACAAAGTGATGTGTGTATTTTTTAATACCTGGTTCCAGATTTTTGGCACAGGGGGCAGGAGGCCCTGGGTAAGGCAGGGGAGTATTTTCCCTTCACACCTCTCCCCAGCTTTTTTTATTACTGCTTTTTTGAGGATGTGGGGTTTTCCCCCCCCCCTCTTTTGATGGATTTTTTCCTCTTCCCAGCACCAGGATCCCAGCACAGGGCCATTGTCATCATTTTTCCCTGCCCCTTCCCCATGCCAGGGACCCCCACCCTCCATTTCCCTGCTGTTGCTACTCCCATCTGAGGCTCCTCAGCCCCCTCCTCACCACGAGGGCTTGGGGAAGGGGTGGCTGGCATGGGAGGGGGGTTCCCAGTGCAGGGGAGAGGACAGGACCACCACTCTCCTGGCAGTGGGTGTTAAGCCACTCTCCAGCCCTGTGCTCCTTGTCACCCTCCTTGGAAGAGCCTGGGAGCTGCTGGTGGGGGTGGCTGAGATGCAAGGTAAAGGGCTGGGGGCTTGGGGGGGTCCCTGCCTCTGGGTAAGGGGGGGCACAGTTGGAGCCGGCTCAAGGCTCAAGTCCTTCCCTGTGCTCTGGGGCCCAGGGGAGGGGGAGGGCAGCAGGATGGAGCCACAGAGAGGGCTGGGCACCCAGCAGGGGGGCAGGACCCTGGAGCCCAGCACTGCACCCCTTGTTCCATCAGGAAGCTTTAGAGAATCATTTTGGTTGGAAAATACCTTTAAGATCATTCCCCCAGCTCTGCCAAGGCCACCACTGCCCCAGGTCCCTCAGCAGCATCTCCAGGGCTTGGAAACCCCTCCAGGGATGGGGACTCCACCCTGGGCAGCCTGGGCCAGGGCCTGACAACCCTTCCCAGGAAGGAATTGTTCCCAAGATCCAATCTCAAATTGGATATTAGGAAATGCTCTGCTTGAATCCAAATGTAAACCATGCCCTAAGCAGTGAGGCCAATGGGCAGGGACCAAGGACAGTCTGGAGCCCTTCTTCATGTAGAAGCAACTCAATGTGTCAGAGGCCACTATCAGTATCACAGAACCTCAGCCTGGCTTGGGTTGGAAAGAAACTCAAAGCTCATCCAGTCCCACCCCCTGCATGGGCAGGGACACTTCCCACCAGCCCAGGCTGCTCCAAGCCCCATCCAACCTGCCCTTCAACACCCCCAGGGATGGGGCAGCCACAGCTTCCCTGGGCAACCTGGCCCAGGCTCTCCCCACCCTCACACTCCACAATTCCCTCCTCAGCTCCAACCTCCAGCTCCCTCTCCCACTTTTCATCCCTCCCCCTCATCCCATCCCTCCCTGCCCTTGGCCCAAGTCCCTCCCCAGCTTTCCTGGAGCCCCTTCAGGCCCTGGAAGCTGCTCTAAGGTCTCCCTGGAGCCTTCTCCTCTCCAGGCTCAACACCCCA
>NW_009953594.1:101653-101862 GCF_000747805.2 Chaetura pelagica | reverse complement strand
GGACCCCAGAGCTGTTCCCAGCCCTGCAGGGGGTCTCAGCAGAGCAGAGCAGAGGGGACAATCCCCTCCCTGGCCCTGCTGCTCACACTGCTGGTGACAGCCCAGGACACGGGGGGTTTCTGGGCTCCAGCACGTGGTGCTGCCTCATGTTGAGCTTCTCCTGCCCCAACACCCCCAAGTCCTTCTCCTTGGCTGCTCCATCCATTCCC
>NW_009953594.1:97412-100135 GCF_000747805.2 Chaetura pelagica | reverse complement strand
CCCTCCCCTGCCCACCTGCCCGTGCTGCTGCAGCCGTCAGGGCACGTCCCCACGCCGGTGTCACCATCCCACACTTCTCCACAGACCTGGACTCCCAGGTCTCCTCCGCAGGGCTGGGGACGATCCTGAGACCCGAGGAGCCCAAGTCCCGCTCCTACTTCCAGAGCGTTTCCGTCACCAAAGTGACTCTCCCAGACGGGGTGAGTGTCCCCGCTCACAGCGCTGGGCTGCGGGTGACCTGGGGAGCGTCCCCAGCGCCAGGAGCAGGGCCCGGGGTGCTGGTGCTGTGTCTGAGGGTGCTGTGCCTGCCGGGTGTCCCCGCAGGCCGTGGAGGAGCGCCGGACGGTGCGAGACAGCCAGGGCCGCCGCGAGACCACGGTGACGCGCCGGCGGGGGGACCAGGCCTTCATCACCACCACCAAGGAGGACGGGCAGGGCAAGGACTACCGGGAGGAGGTGGTCAACATGGATGACCGTGAGTGGGGTGCTGAGGGGTGTGAGGGGAGCAGGCTGGGGCCCCCCTGGCTCAGCTCTCCCGTCTCCCAGGGGAGCTGGCGCAGTTCGCGGGCGCGTGGCCGCAGCAGGACGAGCTCCACACGCCCCCCCTGAGCGACCCCTCCTCCCTGCTGGGCAGCTTCTTCCGACGCTGGTTCTCGAGCTGGTAGCTGTGCCCCCTGGCAGCAGCCCTAGGTGTGGCAGGTGGGGGCACCACGGGGCTTCCCGAGGCTGCTCCGCCTGCTCCGTCCAGGGCAGGCAGTGGCCAGCAACGGCCTCTCACCACCTCTATTTTTTTGCAGGTGGGGCAGGTCCTGCTGGGGGCTGGCACCTGGGCCTGGGGGCTGCCTGCCTTCTGGGGCGCTGCAGAGGACCCCCCTGTGGGGGCCAGCTCTTTGTGTGTACAGAGCAATAAAGTCTATTTATGCTAACGGTGACTTGTCAGGCTCCTTCAGGCTGGAACCTCCCTGGGGACAGGACCTCCAGTGGCTCCTGGGGCTGCCCCATGGGTGCAGGTGGCCAGCAGGCTCCAATGCCTGGCCCTGTGCCCACACTGCTCCCTGCCCACATCTCCCTCTCTGTTTCCCTGCTTGCCCAGCACTGCACCAACACCTCCCCCGGGCCACTCTTACCCCGGGAGCCTTTCCAAGGCCTTTTCATTAGCGCTGCCTGCGGTTGTGGCTTGGGCAGGGATCTGGCAAGGAAAAGCAGGGGCTCCCCTGAGGGGAAGTACCCGTGCCAGCTCACCTGGGCAAGGGCTTTGTTTGCCATGGCTACCTGGGGATCCTCTGGGGCTCCTGCGGGGTCTGGTCCTACCAGGGGACACTTGTCATCTCTGTCCCTGACTCCACGCGGGACTCTGGTCCCTGCCAGGCGTCACCCTCTAGTGTGGCCCTGATTGGTTTAAAGTCTGCGTGTTATCACCCACCCCGGCCCCAAGGCTCATAAAATCACGCCGGGAAGGAACCATCGACGCTGCGGCCGCTGCCCCATCCCAGCGGGTCCCATGGGCACCTTGTCCCTCCTGGAGAAGGCCCGGGCTCTGCTCCATGTCCGGAACCAGCTGCTGCGGGAGTGCCTGGCGGAGCTGCTGGGCGTCTTCGTGCTCATCGTGAGTGGGGCACGCGGGTGGGCTGGGACGCACCCTGGGGCTGTGGCAACTATCGGGGGTCCCAGCGCCCCCCTGCCCACCCCTTGCCAGGGGTGGGGGGTGTTGAGGCTGCACCACACTTGCCAAATGACTTGGCAGTGGCTGCCCCCCCTCGGACCCTGTTCCCATAGAGCAGGACGCCCTGTGCTGCCCTGCCACCCGACACCGGAGGGAGCGGCGCTGGGAACATGTACCTTGGTGCTTCCCACCCCTGAGCAGGCAAAGGTTGGGGCTCTGCAGCCAGGTGCACATGGCATTTAGGTGGTGGCAGCAGGTGACCTCACAGCTGCACCCCATCCCCGCTATCTCCCAGGGCAGCAGGTCATTTAATTGCTGATCATTTGTTTACCTTGCTGACAAAACCACGAGTGAGGCAGTAACCACCTCCCTGCCTGTCCAGGACAGGCTCCCAGAGCTGGAGCTGAGGGGATGGGGGAGCAAAATGATGTGGCTGGCACAGGCAGAGGCACCAGAGCAGCCCTGGCCTTGCTGCCCTTCTGCCCCTGGGGTTGGCACCCACCAGTCCTGCAGCACAGTGGCACAGCAGCCCCTGAGGAGCCAGGGAGGGGCTCGGCAGGAGGCTGGAGGGGCCATGGCAGAGCCGTGGTGCAGGCATGTCCTTCTTCTCCAGCTGATCACCCTGGGAGGCTCAGCACAGATGCTCACCAGCTCCGAGACTAAAGGGAACATCCTCACTGCCAGCCTGGCGGGCTCCCTGGCTGTCATGGTGGCCATCTACACAGCAGGAGGAGTCTCTGGTGAGGCTGGGGAGAGGGTCCCCACTCCCACTGTCCCCTGGCTCCAGATTCCACGGGACCCTCCACTCCCAGCCTCTCTCCTGGCTGCATTGCAGGGGCCCACCTGAACCCCGCGTTTTCCTTTGCCATGTGCCTGCTGGAGCAGTTTCCCTGGTGGAAATTTCCCATCTTCGTGGCCGTGCAGATCTTTGGAGCTTTCCTTGCCTCTGGAGCTGTCTACGCCCTCTACTATGGTGCGGGGAGGTGGGTGGGTGCCCGTGGGGACCCCGGCAGCCCAGTCTGGGTGTGCTTACGGACGGGCCTCGCCCCCGCGCCTCAGG
>NW_009953594.1:96610-96951 GCF_000747805.2 Chaetura pelagica | reverse complement strand
AGAAGGTTGAGCCCTTGCTCGCTGTGCCCTGTCCCCAGCAGGGGCAACGGCTGGTGGTGGGTGCCAGTGGTGGCTCCGCTGCCCGGGGCCGCGCTGGGCTCGCTGCTCTACCAGCTCCTGGTGGCTTTTCACCACCCCACGGAGGAGGAGGAGCAGGACCAGGCCCAGCAGAGCTCCCTGGTCCTCGTCAATCCCACCGCCCGCCCGGCCACCGAGATCCCGCTGGAGAAGAAGGATCTCAAGGAGGTGCAGCTGCAGAAGTGACGCCCGGGACCCCCCATCTGGCAGCGCAGCCCCCCCCCCAAAAAAAAAAAACCCCGGAGGCACACTTAAAGGAGCCC
>NW_009953594.1:88504-94008 GCF_000747805.2 Chaetura pelagica | reverse complement strand
GTGGGAAAATTGGGCGGACGAGTCGTTAACGTCAGTGGAGCTCTGGGGCTGGTGCCAGGGGGGCTGGCTGGAGGGGAGCATGGCGTGCCCTTATGGAGGGGGATGCAGCCCCCCATCCTCTGCTGGGGCCTGAACCCCCCTCCTGGCTCTGCCTGCACCCCTGCCTGGTCCCCTGATGTGGTTCTGGGTCTGGTTAATTAACGAGCTTCCGGAGCCGCTGGGGGAGGGGCCCCGCTCACCTTGGCCTTCCCCCCGACTCGAGGTTGTTTCTGGCTGCTTCAGACCTGGGTCTTGGTGCTGGGGATGGAGCAGGGGGGCTGGGCTGGGATGACCCTTGAGGGGGCCAGGTGCTGCCACCCAGATGCTCTGGATGCTGCTGTCAGAGAAGGCACCATCAGCTGGTGACCAAGGTGGAGGAGTTGGAGGCATCGGCCTCTCCAGGCAGCTGCTGTGGTGTTAGAGCAGGGGCAGGAGCCAGGGGTCCGGGCTGCTGTCCCCAGCTCCCAAATTCGGGGCATGGTGAGCTGCAGCCCAGCCCCCAGAGTGATGCTGGGGGCTCGTGGGGCCTTGGCAACTTGTGAAGCCCCTTCTCCCCGCTCCGTTCCCAGAACAACTACATCAAGACCTCCAAGTACAACATCATCACCTTCCTGCCTATCAACCTCTTCGAGCAGTTCCAGGAAGTGGCCAACACCTATTTCCTCTTCCTTCTCATCCTGCAGGTGAGCACTGGGGAGCCCAGGGAGGCAGGCAAGGCCCCCCACACACACTGTCCTTCCCTGGCTGGGCAGCTGGGAGGGCCCAGGGCACATCCTGCCCCTGAGGAGTGCTGGGTTTGGCACCCTTGAGCAGGGGGGACCTGGGACTGGCCTGGGCCACTTTAACTCCTGCTCTCTGTCCCCAGCTCATCCCACAGATCTCTTCTCTCTCCTGGTTCACCACCATGGTGCCTTTGGTTCTTGTCTTAACCATCACAGCCGTCAAAGATGCCACTGATGACTATGTGAGTGGTTCCCCATGTGTCTCTCTACCCCAGCTGGCTGGGCATGGGGACCTGGTTGGACAGGGGACTGTGACCCTGGGGTGGGTGTGCGGTGCCTGGGGCTGTGGTGTTTGCAGGGGGAAGGGACAAAGGGACACAGGACCCCGTGTCCAGAGGGGCTGACAGGAAAGACCTCACTTTCTAACAACTCCTGCCAGCAGGAGCAGGGCAGGGATTGTCCCCCTGTGCTGGGCACTGGGGAGGGGACACCTGGAATCCTGGGGGCAGGTCTGGGCCCCTCAGGACAAGAAGGACATGGAGGGGCTGGAGCGTGTCCAGGGAAGGGCAACGGGGCTGGGGAAGGGGCTGGAGCACAAGTGTGAGCAGGAGCAGCTGAGGGAGCTGGGGGTGTCCAGCCTGGAGAGCAGGAGCTGAGGGGAGACCTGCTGGCTCTGCAGCTGCCTGAGAGGAGGTTGGAGCCAGGGGGGTCGGGCTCTGCTCCCCAGGAACAAGGGATGGGGCAAGAGGAAAGGGCCTCAAGTTGCCCAGGGGAGGTTGAGGTTGGATCCTGGGAACAATTCCTTCCTGGGAAGGGTTGTCAGGCCCTGGCCCAGGCTGCCCAGGGTGGAGTCCCCATCCCTGGAGGGGTTTCCAAGATGTGGTGCTGAAGGACATGAGTTGGTGGGGACTGGGTGGTGCTTGAATACTGATTGGACTGTGTGTTCTTATTCCAACCCAAACCGTTCCATGATGTTACTGTTCTAAGCTGTCTCTTCCCCTCTGCACCCAGTTCCGCCATAGAAGCGACAACCAGGTGAACAACCGGCAGTCTCAGGTGCTGATTGGCGGAGTGTGAGTGTCAGGGGGACATGGGGGCTGTGGGACACGGCTCAGGGGCAGAGGAGAAGCAATGCTACCAGCTCCCTCCTCACTCCTCTCCCTGTCCCTCCTCAGCCTCCAGCAGGAGCAGTGGATGAATGTCCATGTTGGAGACATCATCAAGTTGGAGAACAACCAGTTTGTGGTGGTGAGTGCAGCCCCAGCACTGCTGTGCTCCTCCATCACCTCCCAGGGTGCAGACATCAGGGGCTTCCCAGCCTGGAAACTGCATTTGAGCCATGTGTGAGCTCTGGGCATTTGGTTTGATGTGGGTGCTTCAGCCAATGATGTCCAGACCAGGGGGCTGGCAGGGCCCTGCTAAGGAGATGTGGTTCTGGAGACCCTGCTGGCCCCCATGTCCAAGGGCCAGGAACTCTGGGGGAGGCATGGGGAGCCCCAGTGTTGTCACAAACATGTCTCTCCCTGCAGGCTGATCTCCTCCTCCTCTCCACCAGTGAGCCCCATGGCTTGTGCTACATAGAGACAGCGGAGCTGGATGGGTATGTGACCATGGCTGGCCTCAGGCACCCATGTCCCTGTGGCCTTGGGAGTCCGGGAAGCAGGAGGTGGGAGTGAGAACAGGCTGCAGGCAGGGAAGAGCTTCTGAGGACCTGAGACCTGGCCAGGCTGTCACTGACCCCTCCCCGGTGCCTTCTTGCCCACAGAGAGACCAACTTGAAGGTGCGACAGGCCAACCCTGTCACCTCAGAGCTGGGGGACACTAGCAAGCTGGCTCTGTTTGATGGTGAGTCCCCAGCACTGGTCCTCAGCAATGGGGCAGCCCCTGGCGTCCACCCTAGAGAGACCAGGGCAATCGTGGTTCCGTGGCATGAAGCTCTCTGGGGATGGTGCTGGGAGCAGTGGGCAAGTGGAGGAGGCACCTGACAGCCAAGATATCCCCCAGGTGAGGTGATCTGTGAACCCCCCAACAACAAGCTGGACAAGTTTGTTGGGACGCTGTACTGGAAGGAGAACAAGTACCCCCTGAGCAACCAGAACATGCTGCTGAGGGGCTGCGTGCTGCGCAACACCGAGTGGTGCTTCGGCCTCGTCCTCTTCGCAGGTGGGCTGGGATGGCTGCGGCCACCAGAGGGCACTGAGGGTGGAGGACCCTGACCCTGACCCCTCCCCAGGGCCCGACACGAAGCTGATGCAGAACAGCGGCCGGACCAAGTTCAAGCGGACGAGCATCGACCGGCTGATGAACACGCTGGTGCTCTGGGTACGTGGAAGGCAGATCCTGGGGGTTCCTGGCTCTGGCCTGGCTGAGGCTCTGATCTCTCCACCCTGTCCCCAGATCTTCGGGTTCCTGGTGTGCATGGGGGTGATTCTGGCCATCGGCAATGCCATCTGGGAGCACGAGGTGGGCATCTGCTTCCAGATCTACCTGCCCTGGGACGAGGGGGTGCACAGTGCCTTCTTCTCCGGCTTCCTCTCCTTCTGGTCCTACATCATCATCCTCAACACTGTGGTGCCCATCTCTCTCTACGTGAGGTAGGGCAGGGGCCAAGGGGCTGGACTGGGTGGGGGGATGCGAGGGAATTTGGGGTGTCCTCTGGGGATGGGAGCTGGGGATGGAGATCCATGGGCAGAGCTGTGTGCATGGGGTGGGCACGGGCTGCTCTCCTGGTGATGGGCCACATCTGCCCTCGGGGATACCCCAAGACCTGAGACCCCACGGGTCCCCCGGGGGCCCCCCCTGGCTGTGTCTGTCTGGCTGCTCGTCTCTCCCTGCCCTGGCTGCATGCTGGTTATTTTGCTCTGCCCTCCTGCAGCTCCCAGGCTCCTGCACTGTCCCCTTCTCTCTCTCTTTTAATTTCTCTCTCTTTTCGTTCCCCAGCATGGGTTCTGTCACCCTTAGCCCCGAGGTAAGAACGTGTCACCCCCACCCCTCCCACTAGTTCATTGCTGTCTGCCCTTGGGGCCGGGGAGGGGGTTCGGGGTGCTTAGGTTTGTGAGATGCCCAGGGAGCCCCTCGAGGTGCCCCCTTGGTGGCAGGTCCTGTGTCCCCAGCCCTGGCTTGGCAGTGGCTGTGGATAGGAGTGGGTGTGGGCCAGGCCTGGGGTGCAGGAGCTGGCGAGCAGCGTGGGGGCCCGGGATGTTGGGGTGCCCCTGGCACTTGGAGGTCTGGGTGGCTGTGTCTGCTGTCACTGGCTCAGCAGAGCACACTGCCCTGCCATGGTGACACCCAGCTGTCCCCTCCCCACAGCGTGGAGGTGATCCGTCTGGGACACAGCTACTTCATCAACTGGGACAAGAAGATGTACTGTGCCAAGTGCCAGACGCCAGCTGAGGCCCGGACCACCACCCTCAATGAGGAGCTGGGGCAGGTGGAGTACATCTTCTCTGACAAGACTGGCACCCTCACCCAGAACATCATGGTCTTCAGCAAGTGCTCCGTGAATGGGCACAGCTATGGTGAGTGTGGGGACACCAGGGCTGGGCCGGGTCTGCTCACAGGGTGTGGGTGCACCAGCTTTGCTCTAGGGTACTAGGAATGAGGAGGCTCAGCCCTATAGCACCCCTAGGCACGGGTGGTGGTGGGGCAGCAGCTTTGGGTGCCTGCCTTGGCTAAGAGAGTTGAGGGTGTTCAGCCTGGAGAAGAAAAGGCTCCAGGGAGACCTTAGAGCAGCTTCCAGTGCTTCCAGAAAAGCTGCGGAGGGACTTGGGACTTGAGACAAGGGCAGGGAGGGATGGGATGAGGGGGATGGATGAAAACTGGAAGAGGGAGATGGAGATGAGATCTTGGGAAGAAATTCTTGGTTGTGAGGGAGATGAGACCCTGGCCCAGGTTGCCCAGAGAAGCTGTGGCTGCCCCATCCCTGGCAGTGTTGAAGGGCAGGTTGGAAGGGGCTTGGAGCAACCTGGGCTGGTGGGAGGTGTTCCTGCCCATAGCAGGGGGGTGGGACTGGATGATCTTTAAAGGTCCCTGCAACCCAAACTATTCCATGATTCATTTTGTGATTCTATGATTAACTCCCTGACCCTGTTTGCAGGTGACATTCAGGACGTGCTGGGTCACAAGGTAGAGCTGGGAGAGGTGAAGGGCTGGTGCCTGGCCATGCCACCTGCCACGGTGGGGTGACTCCCTCTCTGTCCCTGCCAGAGACCAAAGCCCATCGACTTCTCCTTCAACCCACTGGCAGACCCACGGTTCCAGTTCTGGGACCCCAGTCTGCTGGAAGCTGTCACACTGGGAGACCCCCACGTGCACGAGTTCTTCCGCCTACTCTCGCTCTGCCACACTGTCATGTCTGAGGAGGAGAGCGAAGGTGGGTGCAGGGGGGACAGGACCTGTCCCCACGGGGCTCAGGGCACAACCCTGTCTCTGACACCCACCCTATCCCCAGGGGAGCTCTACTACAAGGCTCAGTCCCCGGATGAGGGGGCACTGGTCACAGCTGCCAGAAACTTTGGGTTTGTGTTCCGGTCCCGCACACCCAAGACCATCACGGTGCACGAGCTGGGCCGAGCCATCACCTACCAGCTGCTGGCCATCCTGGACTTCAACAACATCCGCAAGCGCATGTCGGTCATCGGTGAGGTCCTGGGCACGGACAGGGGCTGGGCTGGGGGGTGGCAGTGGGGCTGGGGGAGTGGTAGTGGGGCTGGGAGGGCAGTGGTGGGGCTGGGGAGGCAGCAG
>NW_009953594.1:84657-87824 GCF_000747805.2 Chaetura pelagica | reverse complement strand
CTACGACGAGGTGGAGCAGGACATGATGGTACATGGGATTTGGGGGCACTGGGGGGAGCTGGAGGTGGCTGCGGGGGCAGCCCCTGCTGACCTCCCCCCTCCTTGGGTCCCCTAGCTGCTGGGGGGCACTGCCATAGAGGACAAACTGCAGCAGGGGGTCCCTGAAACCATTGCCATCCTGACGCTGGCCAACATCAAGATCTGGGTGCTGACGGGGGACAAGCAGGGTGAGGCATCGCTGGGGTGGGGGTTTGGGCTGGCTGGGGACGAGGATGTTCATGGGCTGGATCTGGGAGGTGGTGGGACAGATGCTCCTCCCTGAGCTGACCTGGGCTCAGCCCCTGCTTTCCTATCCCCAGAAACGGCCGTGAACATCGGCTACTCCTGCAAGATGCTGACGGACGACATGACGGAGGTGTTTGTGGTCACAGGCCACACGGTGCTGGAGGTGCGGGAGGAGCTCAGGTGAGGGTCGGGGGGCTGAGGACACGTGTGGGGCACGGTGCATGTGAGGCAGGACCTGGGGGATACTGAATTGGGGGCCCCCCAACCCCACTCTTTCTCCTCAGGAAAGCCCGGGAGAAGATGATGGATGGGTCACGCTCCATGGGCAACGGCTTCTCCTACCAGGAGAAACTTTCCTCCTCCAAGCTCACCTCCGTGCTGGAAGCCATCGCTGGCGAATATGCTCTGGTCATCAACGGGCACAGCCTGGTAGGGACCTGGGAGCACCAGGCTGGAGAGGACACCATGCCTGGCTGGGGGCTGTCCCCTCCACTGTCTTCCCACTCTCCTTGCAGGCCCATGCTCTGGAGGCTGACATGGAGGTGGAGTTCCTGGAGACGGCATGTGCCTGCAAGGCTGTCATCTGCTGCCGTGTCACACCCTTGCAGAAGGCCCAGGTGGTGGAGCTGGTGAAGAAGTACAAGAAAGCTGTGACCCTGGCCATCGGGGATGGGGCCAATGATGTCAGCATGATCAAGAGTAAGTCCTTGGAGCTGCAGGAGGGACAGGTCCTTGCACCATCCTGGGGCCTGTGGCAGCCTCTGCTGTCACTCCTCTGTGCCCCTCTGCTCCTGGCAGAGCCTTTCTCACTCCACGTGTCTTTTCCCTCCACAGCTGCCCACATCGGGGTGGGCATCAGCGGGCAGGAGGGCATCCAGGCCGTGCTGGCCTCTGACTACTCCTTCGCCCAGTTTAAGTTCCTGCAACGCCTGCTCCTGGTGCACGGGCGCTGGTCCTACCTGCGCATGTGCAAGTTCCTCTGCTACTTCTTCTACAAGAATTTTGCCTTCACCATGGTCCACTTCTGGTTTGGCTTCTTCTGCGGCTTCTCAGCACAGGTGTGTTGCTGGCCCCGTGCACAGGGGGTAGGGACAGTTTGCCTGCAGGACCCCCCTGCTCAGGAGCACATCCTGGTCCCTGGGCTCCTTGCAGGGCCTCATCCTGCACCAGCAGGAAGTGAGGCTCCAGAGGAACAGAGCATCTGCCCTATGAGGAAAGGCTGGGAGAGCTGGGGATGTTCAGCCTGGAGGAGACTGAGGAGGCATCTTGTAAATGCTCATAAATATCTCCAGGGGGGTGTCAGGAGGATGGGGCCAGACTCTGGGCCAGCAGTACCCAGTGACAGGACCAGGGACAATGAGCACAAACTGGAGCACAGGAGGGTCAAGTTAAACAGAAGGAAAAACTTCCTGTGAAGGTGACAGAGCCCTGGGGCAGGCTGCCCAGGGAAGCTGTGGAGTCTCCTTCTCTGGAGACATTCCCAACCCATCTGGACATGTTCCTGTGGGATCTACTGGAGGTTACCCTGCTCTGGCAGGGGGTTGGAGTAGATGATCTGCAGAGGTCTCTTCTAACTCTGACAACTCTACGAGCAGGCACAGCCTGGGGTGCCACTGGGGTGTGGTGGCTGTGAGGAGTCTGTGCAAGCCAGGGATGTGGGCACCCAGGAGGGTCTGGTGGTGGCTCTCCTGTCCCCACAGCTGTGGGCACATGGACGTGGGTGTGGCTGGGGCACAGGGCAGGCAATTCTTGCCCCCCCTGAGTGTTCCATCCCCCGCAGACAGTGTATGACCAGTACTTCATCACGCTGTACAACATCGTCTACACCTCACTGCCCGTGCTCGCCATGGGTGTCTTTGACCAGGTAAGGTGGTGAGAGCTGAGGGGGTTCCCTGGCTGGGAGGAGGGGGTGTCCTTGTCCCTCCCCAGGTGGTGGTGGAGGCTGACCCAGCCCCAGTGACAAGGCTGCTCCTGCCTGGGGCTGGAGAGAGGTGCCCAGAGTGCCCTGTGCCCCCAGGATGTGCCGGAGCAGCGGAGCATGGAGTACCCCAAGCTCTATGAGCCTGGGCAGCTCAACCTGCTCTTCAACAAGCGGGAGTTCTTCATCTGCATCGCCCAGGGCATCTACACCTCTGTCCTCATGTTCTTCATCCCTTACGGCGTCTTTGCTGATGCCACCCGTGCCGATGGTGCCCAGCTGGCTGACTACCAGTCCTTTGCTGTCACCGTGGCCACCTCCCTCGTGATCGTTGTCAGCGTGCAGGTAGGGACGCGGCTGCTCGGCCCCTCTAGTGCAAAGCTTTGGGAAGGTTTAGGTCCCATCCAGCCCTCCTGCCGTGCTCAGAGCACCATGACTGTCCTGTGAGCCCCTGAGGACTTCCCCTTTCCACCAGATCGGGCTGGACACGGGCTTCTGGACAGCCATCAACCACTTCTTCATCTGGGGCAGCCTGGCCACCTACTTCGCCATCCTCTTCGCCATGCACAGCGATGGCCTCTTCCAGATGTTCCCCAACCAGTTCCGCTTTGTGGGTGAGTCCTGGGTGGGCTGAGTGATGCCCCCCACTCCACCAGGGTGCTGCCCCAGCCAGAGTCATGTTTCCCCCCCCCAGGTAATGCACAGAACACGCTGGCCCAGCCCACAGTCTGGCTGACCATTGCTCTCACCACCGTGGTCTGCATCATGCCCGTCGTGGCCTTTCGCTTCCTCAAGCTGGACCTGAAACCGGAACTCTCAGACACGGTGAGAGTGTGTGACCATGGCGAGGGGGGAATTAACGGGGGGGTCCTGTCCCCTGGGGCTCTGCAGGTCCCTGACCCTGTCCCCTGTCCCCAGGTGCGCTACACTCAGCGGGTTCGGAAGAAGCAGAAGGCGCAGGACC
>NW_009953594.1:83463-84498 GCF_000747805.2 Chaetura pelagica | reverse complement strand
AAGGGCTCGCGAACCCATCCCGGCAAGAAGCACAAGCGCCGCGTACAAGGTGTGAGGCTGGGGGGGTCACATCCCCTCCCTTTGCAGCCAGGGGGCCCCCCTGCCTCGCTGTGGCCCCGGGGTGGAGGGAGTGGGCAAGCCCCTCCTGGGCAGGGGTCCCATGGGGGGAGCAGGGGCTATACAGGCCGAGGTGCTGAGGTTTGGAGGAGTCTGGACTGTCACAGTGTTACCAAAACCAAAATTCCTGTCCCTGGGATGGACAGATGGACAGACACGGGCACGGACACTGTCCCCACAGCCCCTCGGGCTGTCAGCATGCACCTCCTCAGAGTGCAAATATCCCATCACACGTGAATGTATCATGGCAGAGCCACCACCACGGGCAGGCCGGGGGGGCTGGGACAGCACCCTGCCCCTTCCCCTGCCCCTCACCCACGTGTCTTCTTTCTTTTTATATTAAAAAAAAAAAAGGGAAAAAAAAAAACACCAAGAAAAAAAAACACCACACACAAAAAAACCCAACAACAAACAAAAAAGAAAGAAAACCCCCTCGGGTTTACAGAAGCAGTTGTTTCTTGGAGAGAGCGTGGGGGGGTTTCAGGGATGTCACGGTTCCCCTCACCCTGGGGTGCAGCAGGACGGGCCGGGGGAGGTGCCGGGTGGGAATGAGGAAGCGTTCCCGGCTCCTTCCTGCTTTCTGCGGGATGCACAGGGCTTTGCAGGCTGCCGTGATTCAATCCCACGCCGCAGTCTTGCACAACCCTCGGCCCCCGCTTCCTCCTCCTCCTCCTCCTCCTCACCAGCCCCCGGGGGGTGGGTGGGCCTCTTGCCCTCCCCACCAGGGCGGGGGAGGGTCCCGGGACCCTTCTCTCCTCGATACCAAAGAGGAAACCGTTCAGGATGGGCCCTGGCGTGGGTCAGGGTCTGGTTTTGGGGGTGTTTAAGGATTATTTCTATTTTTGAGGGTGTTTAAGAGTTATTTGCGTTGAAGGGGGGGACGAGGCGCCGGGGGGGGGGGGGGGGCTGGGAGTTTTT
>NW_009953594.1:80669-81309 GCF_000747805.2 Chaetura pelagica | reverse complement strand
CCGCCCGGACCTTCACAGAGGTGAGACCTCCCACCCCGGCTGTTCCCCAGCCCCAGCAAGGCTGTCCTCAACCCCATGCTGCCCACGTCCTCTCCAGGTGGACCAGGTGACAACGACGTGGCTGGACATCCATGATGCCTGGCGGGGGACACCGCACGTGGTGCAGGTGCGGGCACAGGAGGAGTTTGGCCACGGCTCGTGGAGCGAGTGGAGCCAGGAGGCAATGGGCATCCCCTGGACAGGTAGGAAGGGGACACGTGGCCCCAGGACCGGGAGCTCAGCCCGGAGATCCCCAGCCTCACTGCCCGCCCCTCACCTCACAGACCCCAGGGACTTCACATCCGAAATGGGACCCTTCAGCTCGCAGGTAGGACATGGCCTCAGCCCCCCCCCAGGGGACATGTCAGGCTCCCCTTTGGGTCTTGTGTCCCCGTGTGGGACAAGGGACGCTGGGGCAGGGGGGCTGCACCCTCCTCCCATTGTGTCCTCCTGCTTTCTCATGCAGTTCCCCATAGAGGATGACACCTATGGGGTCACAGTGCCCCCCGAGCTCTTCAGGGAAGACTCTGCTGATGACATTGATGGTGAGGAGGGGTCCCTGGGTGGGCAACAGAGGGGCTGGAACCCCCGCGTCTCTCAT
>NW_009953594.1:78725-80152 GCF_000747805.2 Chaetura pelagica | reverse complement strand
CCGTTTCCCGCCGCACGTGGCCTCCAGACTCACGGCTGCTTCTCCAGCGCCAGGGCAGGGTCCACCCGCTCCCCCTCCCCGTGGTCCGTGCCCGCCGGCTTCAGCATCTTGGGGGTCCAGCTCTTCTGGCGCAGGTGCTGCCGCGGTGCCTCCTCCTTGGGGCGCTCTGAGCCCTCAAACTGGACTGGGGGGGAAGAGATGTGAGTCCCCAAAGCCCCCTCCATACCACCACCATCCCTAGCCCAAGCCTCATCTCTACCTCTGTCCCCAGCCCAGTCTTCATCCATGTCCTCATCCCCAATCTTTGTCCCCATCCCCATCTGTCTTCAGCCCCATCCCTGTGACCCACTTCTTGTCCCTGTCCCTATTCCCATCCTTGTCCCCATCCCAGCCATGTCCCTGTCCCCATCTCCATCCATGTCTCCATCCCCCAGCCTTACCCTTCTTCCAACCTCCATGCCTCCATTCTTGTCCCTATCCCCAGCCTCACCTCTGTCCCCATCCCCATCTGTGTCTCCAGCCCCAATCCCATCCGTGTCCCCACCCTCACCCCCATCCATGTTCCCATCCCCATCTGTGTCCCCATCCCCATCAATGTCCTCATCCCAATACATGTCCCCATCCCCATCCATGTCCCCATCCCCTACCTGACAGTGCTTTGACAATCTGCTCCTTCTTCCACTCCCAGGGCTGCTCATACTCTCCCGCTGGCCGCTCGTCGTTCTCGGGCAGGCGCCCGTCCCCGGCCCTCACCCTGCGCTCTGGGGGTCCCCCGGGCACCCCCTCCCCGGGCTCATAGGGGGTGTCATAGAGCTGTGGCCCCTTCCCCACCACCTCCTTGCCCACTGGCCATTTGGCTGGCTCTGGCTTGCTGCCCCCTTCCCCAGGCTCCCCAGGACCCTCCAGCAGCAGGATGGCTTTGACCAGGGGGTCCTTGGAGCCCCGGCGGCGGATTTCTGCAGGGAAGAGGGACGGTGGGTCAGGGAGGGGGCTGTGTGTCCCCTGAGACCCTCCCCCCCTCTCAGTGCTTGCCCTTGGGGAGGGATGTGCCCCAGGGATCCCACGCCAGGGACGCCCCGTTGGGAACTACCAGGGTGTTCCCTCCCCATCAGGGCTCCAGAACGCCTGGGTCCCTCGTGGGTGAGCGCCATCCCCAGGGACACGGGTGCTCCCACCCCATCGGGGCTCCAGCACCAGGACCCCTGTAGGTAGATCAGTGACCTCCTTCCCTCTGGGACTTGGCTGCTCCCACCCCATTAGACCTGCAGCAAACCCCCAGGGTGCCACCCCCCCGGGGTTTGGGCCCCCCCCCCTGCCGTGGGTGCCCACCCACCCACTCACTTGAGGGCGATGGAGTACTTGCCGCTGCCGCTCTCGCTGGTGCGCACCAGGTACCCGGCCTCCCGGCAGGGCTGCCGCCGGGTCTC
>NW_009953594.1:76055-76928 GCF_000747805.2 Chaetura pelagica | reverse complement strand
CTCCCCAGCGCCCCCTGCGCCGGGCGGCTCCGAGGGCACCCGCGTGCTGCCCTGGGGAGCAGTGCCAGCTGAGTCACAACCATGGCACAACCGTGGCACAACCGTGGCACAACCATGTCACGACCATGGCACAACCATGGCATGACCATGGCACAACCGTGGCACAACCACGGCCTGGCACACCCATGGCACACCCGTGGCCCAGCAGGTACCTGTGATCATCTGCTGGGCGTCGTAGGGCTCCATGTAACCGTCGTTCTCCCCCAGCCGCTCCGCCTCCCGCTGCCCCTTGGTGCGCTTGGCGTCGTAAGGGTCAGCGTAGTCCTCCAGGATGATGACCTGGGGAGGGGATGGGCACCACCGGTCACAGGGGGGGCTCCTGTGAGTCCCAGAGGGTGGTAAGGATGCCACCAGTGCAGAGCCAGGCAGGGGACATGGGAAAAGGCAGCTCAGCCAGGACAAATGGGGCCACGACAGGGTGCACCCAGTGGCTCCTTTGGATGGGGGCAGCACCCATCTCCGTGCCAAGCTGCCCAGCAAAGCTTTACGTCAGCCTTTGTTTAACCAGCGGGTCTGGGGCGGAGGGGGGGCTGGGACCCGGGAGGGGGGCCCCAGCGAGCACCCCACCACCACCCAGCAGATGAAGTCAGGATGAAGGAGGCTTTGATGGGGATTTGCAGGCAGCAGAGCCAGGCTGGATGAAAGGCCGGGGTTAGCTGGGCTAATGAGCTGGAGCCTTAAAGTGGTTCAATCCGGCAGCGCTGAGCGCCCCCCCCAGCCCCCCAGCCCCCCCTCTTACCGTCTCTGTCTTGAGGGTCTTCCCCTTGTCCTGCTCGGGGGCAGCCGGGCTGGCAGGGGGGGTGCTCGCGGGGT
>NW_009953594.1:63668-74506 GCF_000747805.2 Chaetura pelagica | reverse complement strand
CCCCCCAGCCTCTGCAAACAGCAAAAAAGCCCTGTCCATCCCCCCAGCAACATCTGGAGAACGTCCCCTGGGACCAGCCAACTCAGGGCAGGTCCTGCTGTCGGGGAGGGGGGCACTGGGAGCACAGACCCTGACTCAGCAGGGATGGCTGGTTCCCAGCACCGTGCCCCCCACCCTGCCTGGCTGTGAGGAGGTGCCGGGGTGGGGGCAGCCTGGAGCAGGGTCTGGCAGCTCCCCAGGAAGCACTGGCCATTTCCTCACCGCTGCTGCCGGGCAGGACACAGCCAGGTCCTGCTGCTGGGCTGGGAGCTTGTCCAGCTCCAGCTTCACCTCCTGAGGCCCAGGAAAACCTTCTGTTTCCAACTGGTGACCTCGGGTGCTGGTTTCACGTGAGAGGTGCTGGTTTGTTTTCTTGGAAGATTTTCTTTCCCCCTTAATCTTCCCGGGGCCTCAGCAGCAGGATGGCCACATGGGCAGCACCTTTTGGTGGCTCCATGCCGAGGTCCCCGTGCCATCCACTTGTCCCCCTTTGGGAAGTCTCTGCCTGTCCCTGGTCTGTGCCAGCTCCTGCAGGGAAAGGCTGTGGGAGTGTCTCTGGCAGCAGGGACAGATGGCACTGGGGACAGATGGCGCCGAGAGCCTGGGAAGCCACAAGAGGTGAGCCAGCACAGTGCTGAGCCCAGCACAGAGCAGGATGGATCCTGGTGCTCCATGGCTGGGAGCAGCAGGGCCTGGCAGCCCCTGCCAGGTGCCCACTCAGGCTGTTCCTGCCACACTTCCAATACCCACTGGTCAGCACTCAAGTGGCAGAGGGTCTGAGAAGGCTCTATCCGACTCTTCCACTCATCCTGGCCTGGAAAGCTGCTGAAATTCTAGATTCAGGAGCATGTGTGTGTTCTGTGAGCTCTCCGGGCCCTCATGGTGCCCAAACCTACCCCCATCACTGGGGGTGGTGGGTGCAGCCATCCCCCACCCCCCCAGCAAATAGAAGGCTCCAGGGGGACCTTTTTGTGGCCTTTCACTACTCAAAGAGGACAAAACTTTAGCAGGGCCTATCAGGATAGAACAGGGGGTGACAGGTGAAACTGAAAGAGGAGATTCAGAGTAGATGTTAGGAAGAGATTTTTTTTTTACCCTGAGGGTGGTGACACTGACCCAGGTTGCCCAGAGACAAGGGAGATGCCACATCCCTGGAAACACTGAAGTCAGGTCAGATGGGGCTCAGAGCAACCTGATCTGGTTGATGTCCCTGCTCACTGCAGGGGGTTGGGCTCAGTGACCTTTAACGGTCCTTCCCAAACCAAACCATTTGATAATTCTATGCAACAGCAGCACTAGCAGGTTTTTAGACCTTTACTGAAGTGGCTCGACACTCCCTCCCAGGCAGTTCCTCAGTGCTAATTGAGCTGAAGAGAGGAGCAGAGCCCAGCTGCCTCCTTCCCCCCCCAACACCAGGAGCAGGGCTGGGGGGGTGCTCAGGACCCTGCTGAGTGTGGTTTGGAGTGGAGGAGGAGAGGACAGGGCAGGGCAGAGCTGCTCCGTGTTGCAAACTCCTCCAGGTCCTTCGGCAAAGCACTTAAAAATCGGCCCTCACCCCATAGCAAGAGCAGAGCAGCCTCCATAATCCTCCTACAGCATCTCTTGATCCTGAGGCTCCGAGCAGGACGAGGCCTGAGGAGGGAACAGCTGCTGGAGGAGATAACGGACTTCAGAGGCCCTTTGATTTTTCTAAGAACTTTTATTCAAACACAGTGAATTAATACCCATGGTCCAGCTTTGACACAATGAGTCAGCTCTGCCCTCCCCTGAGGACATGGCCCCAGAGGAGTTCCAACATCCCCATCTCCTTCCAGCAGCCTCAGGGGGAATTCAAGCAAGTGAGTGGAAGTGCAGGAACAGGGCAGGACTGCAGCAGCACCTCCAGCAAGGGCACAGAGCAGAGCAGAAACAGTGGCTTGAGGACAAAAAAGAAATAAAACCCTGGAGAAGTTGCTGCAGGAGCAAGTCCTGGGCAGGGATGAGAGCAGCAATCACAGCCTCATGCCCCTGCATCCAAGCCCTCAGCCCCAGCAGGACACAGGAACACCTTATGGACTTTCTCCTTGCTGCTTCCAGAGGTGACTGTGGTTTATAAAGAGAAGAGTTTGTTCTTGGTCTAGGGGAGCAGGGGTTGAAGCCCCACTCCCTCATTGCCAAAAAAACCAAAAAAAGGCTTTCTTCTTCCATGGTGGCTGTCAGACCTTCCCTCACAGCTTGTCCAGGAGCTTGGCCACCAACACGGAGAGTTTGGGGTTATTGGTGCCCCCAGAGCCCGTGTAGCCCCTCAGCTGCAGCCCCAGGGGACACACTGTGGCACAAACCACTGCAGAGGCCCTTGTTCCCTGCCGGCACCGGGAACCATCCAACGCATCGAAAATTCAGTCAGACCAGCATCTTCAAATTAACAAACTGTAATTTTTTTTTTCTCCAAAGATACATTTTCCATACACATCCATCATACACTGTAACAAAAAAAAGCAGTGTACATGAAATAAGAAAATAAATTAAATCCATAGCATAGGTAAGGAGGACGCTCTAGACCGGAGCAGAGTCGAAAGTTTCCAGCGATACAAGAGGCTCAAAAGTTTGTTTTAACAAGGATGTCTGCGAGCAAGGGTCCAGCAAGTGTTTTAGGTCAGTCCAACTGCTTAAACAGTTTTATTTTTAGAGTTTTTAATAGCCATTATTGTCCTGCAACAGGCAGAGCTATTACATCCTGGGAGAAAGCCAAGAGGCGTCATCAAGATCCAAGGAGAGCATCCGGAGATGAGGGGGTTGGTCCTGCAGTGCCCACGCTACCCGTCCTCCTTGGGTGGTGTGTACCAGCCTGAAATGAGGAGAGACCCATCAGGGATGAGGCTGCCTGGGAACACCACCCTATGCTGGGAAACACACAGCTGGAAAAGCTGCTGGTGCCAAGTGCCACTTTCCCACTTCCCAAGTCACCCAGGTCACCAAGAGGTTTTCCCTCCAGGTCGTTCCTCAACACCAGCTGGACAATGACACGTGTCCCTGGTTGCAGCTGGAGGAGCCCAGCACTGATGGGGCAGAGGGACACAGCAGCCACTGCTGGCCCACCTGCAATCTCACCCCAGGTCTTCTCTGCACGTGGGGCAGGAAAAACTCAACTCCAGTGGCTCATTGGGAGGCTCAGCTTGGGCAGTACAGGGAAAGCAGCTCCTCTCCTCAGCACTTACCATTCTTCTCGTGGATCTGGACCAGGGACTTGTAGGACTGCTGAGCTCTGGTCAGGCTGTACTGGTTCTGCAAGGGAAGCCAGGGGAAGCATCAGGCACTGGTACCACCCACCCGCACACCACAGAGCCAGTTTCCACTCATCCCACAGAACCATGGAACCACAAAGGTTGGAAAAGACCTCCAAGATCATCAAGTCCAACCATAAACCCAGCATCACCATCCAACCAAACCAGGTCCTAAAGTGCTACACCCACGTTTTCTGAACCCCTCCAGGGATGGGGACTCTACCCCTGCCCTGGGCAGCCTGGGCCAGGCCCTGACAACCCTTCCCAGGAAGGAATTGTTCCCAAGATCCAATCTCAACCTCCCCTGGGCAACTCGAGGCCATTCCCTCTTGTCCCATCCCTTGTTCCTGGGGAGCAAAGCCCAACCCCCCTGGCTCCAATCAGGCTCAAGCAGTTGCAGAGCCAGGTTTCCCCTCACCTCCTGGTCCCCAGGCTGGACACCCCCAGCTCCTTCAGCTGCTCCTGCTCCAGGCCCTTCCCCTGCTCTGTTGCCCTTCTCTGGACAAATTCCAGCAACCCACTCTCCTCCATCCCACACCCAACTGCTCCTTAAGCTCTCTTGCTCTACCCAGGCCCACCTTGTTGGCTCCAAACTGGACTCGTGCTTTCCCCTTCACCAGAGTCGCACTGATCTGCATGATGACCGACTCGATGGAGTAGGCACTGCTCCAGCCCTGAGGGACAGAGGGCCCAGGGTGAGGACCCCAGGGTGAGGACCCCAGCCTCCCCACCACCTCCCCGAGCCCAGCACAGGCTCAGCAAAGCCACACAGGCAGCTGCCAGGCAGGATTTGGCTGCCAGACAGCCCTGAGGAGCAGGACTACAAAGCCCAGCAGACAGCAAAGTGACCCAGGAGCTCCTGCCAGGACACACCTGCTTTGTGAGCAGCTCCATGCAGATGGCACCACCCCCCAGAACGTACCTGGGGAAGGAATTGGGCAGAGTTAGGTCAGAGACTGACACAGCCTCACCCACCCGTGGCTCCAGAGATCAACACTTGTTTTCTCAGAGTAGATCTCAGGTGGAAAAATATACAAACAAAAAAAAAGTCCACCACTCCCATCCAGGCTTCCCAGAACTACTACACTCTGGGCTCAGGGAGATTATGGGACTGGGAAGAGATAAACTGCAGGAAGCACTGCTGGAGACAGAGGCACAGAGTCACCTTGGTTAGCAAAGACCTTCAAGATTATTGAGTCCAACCATCAACCTGCCAGTGACAAGCCCTTCACTAAACCACATCCCAGAGTGCTGTGTCTACACAACTAACTCTTCATTCCCCCAGGTACCTCCAGCAGAGACAGGCAGGCACTTACCCCCCTGACAGCACCGGGGACACGACCCTTACGAATGGCGGATCAAAAGGAAAGTTATCCTGGAATGAGAGAAGGAAACGTTGGGAAACGTCTTCTCCGCCCACTTTCCCAGGTGGTAACACCTGGAGGGGGGTGTGGGAAGCCTCCTTACTTTAAAGGAGAAGTTTAGGAGAATGAAATCTGTTCCTTCTTTCTCTTTGAGGATCTGGAGATCATTGTGCAAAGCGCTGTCCTCGTCAACCCTGCCCAAGGAAGAACCCAGAGGGTGAGAGCCCAGGTGGGGCAGCTCAGACCAGCCCTGCCCGTGGCCACCGAGCTGTCCTACCTGCACCACCGGCTGCCACCGGGTGTCACCCGGGGGCAGTGACAGCACGGGCTGCCAGCATTCTGCTCCAGCTTTGCAGAGATGACCATCACACCCTTTTTGCATGCTGCCAGCTTAAAAATAAAGACTGCCTGGTGCAGGGAAAAGGCAGCACTGGTGTCTGGAAGGGTGTGAAAGCTCAGGGTTTGTCTGATGAACCTCTTCCAGGACTCTAGGAACAGCAGACAGACTTGCAGAGCCCTCAGATTATCTCATCCTTCTCTGGAGATGTCATCTCCTTTCTGGTGTGGAGACAGCAAGCAAGCTGCCCCAGAGATGCTAACCCCAGACCTGTCAGGTGCTCCCCTGCCCTGCTCACTTCCCCTCTGGCTCACAGGGACATTTTGGTCCCACCACCAAGCTCCACCACAGCTGTATGACCCCAAAGCTCTGCCACCTACTTCAGGAGTTTGACGTTCCAATCATACAGGCTGTCGTTGACTAGTTCAACTGCATAGTATCCTGCAAGGTGAGAAGAAACACATCATGATGGGGGAGGTGGAGCCACCACCCAGATCTCCAACCCCCTTGGCACTGCAGCACCACATCAGCCTAGCACAGAACCCCCCAGAAAAGCAGTACTTATCCAGAGGGACCCTCCTGAGGGCAGCAGGTTTCCCACCACTGCTCTTTCCTGAGTCCCTGGGGTCCCCAAAGGGGTAGGAGCACCATCACCCTCAGAGGCAGTCAACCCTCCCTCCCACAGCAGGCTCCTCACTTCCAGCCAGCAGGGAAGGATAAGGCAGAGAGAAAGGTGAGGCAGCGCTGCTTGGTCTTGACAGAGCCACCAGCACTGGAGGCTGGAGATCCTCTCCCCAGCTGAGCAGAGCAGGATGGTTCTGGGTGGTGCCACCCAGGAGCAGCACCCACCCCAGGGTGGCAGCCCCTGCCCCAGCAGCACTTACCGCCCTTGAAACTTGGTGATCTGTAAATATCCCTGAGCTCCTTCATTAGCCGGTCGGTGGCCTGCACAGACCCAGACACTGCACCCTGCCAGGAATGGGGGAGGTGGCACTGTGACACTGCACCCACCATGTCTGGTGCTCTGTGCGGCCAACACCCCAGCTAGGACTCCCACCCAGCCTCTAAACCAGACCTCACTGTGTCCCTTGCCTCTCTGCCTCCCCCTTTCCCCCAGGAGCAACTTCTCTCACCACAAAGATGCCACCCCAGGCAGCAGAAATGCCTCCGTGCCCTCCCAACTACCCAAGAAGTCCAAAATCCCAACCCACTGGCCACCTCCATGGCCCACAGCGGGGTGCAGCTCCTGGGAGCAGAGGGACACCCCAGACCTCACTGCAGGAAGGCTGCCCCACGTAGCACCAAGGCTCTGGGGACACCTGAGGCCCACACTTATTTTCCTGAGCCAAAGAGGCAGCTCATGGACTTCCCCCCCCCACCCCCCCCAGCCCCTGAGAGCCCTTTGGCCAGGGACAACCCCTTGGCTTTAGGTCCCTCTGCTTCCCCAGCCCACCCACCCACCGGGTGACACGTACATTTAAGTAATCTTGCCTCTGGTTCTTTTTTATTTTCTCTAAAATGGCCAGGTTCTCCTTCCCAATGCCTTCATCTTCTGTCTTCTTCCCATCTGCTGGCTCTTCCTCTTTCATCTCATAGTGGTCCAAGTCCTCAGTGTCCTGGGAAGAGGAAAGGAGAGCTGGGGGGACTCATCCCTACTCCAAGTGCTGCTGCCAGGAACCCTTGGGGTGAACAGGAACCCCATGAACTGGGAAGGATTCCCAGTGCAGTTTTCCCTCCCCACGAGCTCCAAGCTCTGATCAGAGGCAAAAACCAGGCCCAAGGACTGGGCACACTCAGGAAACAAGTGTCAGGCCCCACCACCCTCCCATGCCAAAGCCAGCAGAGTGGCACACTTCCCTTTCCAACATGGCACTTCCCTTTCCAGAATTAAACTGGGGTCACACAAGCTCTTTGTTCCCTGGGTTCTTCCCTGCCAAGTCTCACGCCTGTTTATCATTAGCTGTTCATCTCAGGGGTGCACCCTAAGGAGCCCTGTGGAACTGAAGGGTGCTGTGGTTCCAGGGAGCTGGGAGGAGCAGACACTGCACCACCAACCAAACACCAACACCCCCTCAGCAGCCCCAGGGGCACAGACTCTCACCCCCAGCATTTAGCACCACAGCATATTTTCCCCTCAGAGAGGGGACACGTCCCTGTGTGTCCATCAGCTGCTTGTCCTTCAGCTCAGGACACCCCGGGGCTCTCACAGAACCACAGGATGGTTCTGGTTAGAAAAAGCCTGTAAGACCATCGAGTCCAACCATAACCCAACTCTACCAAGTCCAGTGCTAACACATGTCCCTCAGCATCACTACAGGGCTCTAAAACAACACCAGGGATTCAACCACCCCCCAGGCAGCCTGAGCCAGGGTTTAATTACCCTTTTGGTGAAGACGTTTATCCTAAAATCCAACCTCAACCTCCCCTGGGCAACTTGAGGCCCTTTCCTCTTGTCCCATCCCTTGTTCCTGGGGAGCAGAGCCCGACCCCTCTGGCTCCAACCTCCTCTCAGGCAGTTGCAGGACCAGGTCTCCCCTCAGCCTCCTGGTCTCCAGGCTGGACACCCCCAGCTCCCTCAGCCCCTTCTTGCAAGTTCTCCAGCCCCTTCCCCAGCTACACTGACCTTCTCTGGACATGTTCCAGCCCCTCCATGGCCTTGTCGTGAAGGCCCCAAAACTGACCCCAGGATTTGACACAGGCTCTGCCCCTCACCCTGTGCCACATCAACACTCATCAGGCTGACATGTGAGACCCCAATGTTCATCACCAGTAAAATCAGTCACAGGGATCAGGGCCCACTGCATGGGAAACCCTTCCCACTGCAGGGAGATCCCTCCCCACAGGGTTCAGTCACCTGCTCATGGCCCTGGGTTCACACAGCTCTGGCTCTGAGATTAAATCCTCTGAGCAAGTGTTTCCTTCAGCCTCTCCAGGCTGGTTTGCTGCTATTCTGGATGAGCAGCATTTTTGGAAGGGCTCGGCCGTTTTTAGACTGTCACAAGAAAATAGATCCTCCTAGAAAATCCCTCGAGTGGATTAACCTGCATAATGCATCCCTGCACCAGGGCACAGCTGCCCTCTTCCCACACAGCCCAACAAATCCAGCTGCTCAGTCAGAATCCTTCACTCTGGGCCAGGAGTAGAAGGGACAAAGGGGAACACTCAGTTCCCAAGGATTTCTTCTCCAGCCCACAGAAGCATGAAGCCCCACACATCAAGAAACATGTAGACGTGACACTTCAGGGTCAAGGTTGAGGGGTTTTCTGTGGGTGCTTTGGTGCATGTTGGTGGTTGGACTTGGTGACCTCTGAGGTCCTTTCCAACCACCACGAGTCTGTGATCACAAATTTACCAGGAAGCAGCAAGTCTACAGATTCATGGCCTTGTGCTGGCATCTGGTTATGCCTCCTCATTTCCCCCAGGGACCTTTGCAAAGCTCAGGCTGGATTCAGCAAGCTGAGAACTCTCCTCACACCCCAACAACTCCGGGTGTGCTGCTCTAAGTGACCTGTCCCCGGGCTGGGGGAGCTGCTGCCTCCGAGCGGGAAGCGCGAGGAGCCTCCACATCACCATGGAGATCTGGGATTATTCCACCCACTTCTGGAGAGCTCTACACCACAAACCAAACAACACAAGCCTGGGGGTTTTCCACCAGGATGTTCTCAGCCTGAAGTGAGGTTCTGCTGCCTCTGCCCCTCCTGCCAGCCATCCTGCCCTCCTCTCTCTCCGGGATTCCTGTTTCCATGGTGTGATTTCCCTGCCAGCCACGGCAACCTGGAAATCCCATCACTCCAGAAGGAATTTCAGGCTCTGGAGCACAGAAGCACTAGGTGGGGAGAAACTGTCCAAGGGGCTTCATTCCCAGATCACCTGCAGAGGCCTCAGCTGCTGCCCACATTTGGGAACACATCCCCCTGGGGCTCCAGACCTGGATCCTCAGCAGCAGAACACTGAGAACAATTCAACCCTGAAGCTCTTCCCTGCCTGCTCCTCCCAGACATGTTCCCCGTGTCCTCCCACCTTCCAGCAGGCATCTCCCTGTGCTTGATGTGCTTCCTCGTGCAGGAAGGTGGCACTTACCTCTGGCATCTCTTCATCTTCCTCTTCAGAGGACACCTCTTCCTGCGTGCTCTGTGGGGACAAAAGGACAGAGATGAAGGTGGCACCATCAGCTTCCTGGGCCAACGCTTTCCTGACTCCCCAGATCCTTCGGAGGCAAAGTTTCAGAGGGATTTATCAGCAGAACCAAGTTAAAAGCAGAGTGAAGCCAAGAACCTTTACAGTAAACTACACCAGAGCAGCCAAACAGCAGTGAGGCTGGCATTCCCCAGGACAGGAATCTGCCCCAGGAAGTGGAGATCAACACCTCACCTGCTGTGTTCCTCCTTCAGGGACAGGAAGGCCCCTTCAGCAAACCCCAGGGAACTCGTTTTATGAGCGGAGAAAGCCTCCTCGGGTCCAGCCCCTCACCTGTTCTGCCGGCAGAGGCTGGTCCAGCATTTCAACATCTGGATGTTGGGGGAGGTTGTAGAGTTTGCACAGGTCAGAAATGATTCGCTTCAGGTGCTGCAGAAGCTGAGGGGGGGGAGCAGACACGTGTCAGCAAAGCACAGAGACCCCCCACCCAGCCCCACAAGCACTGCCCCCAGTGTTGCCCCTGCCAAGGAGTGAGTCAAGGCCCAGGGGCTGCTCATTCCTACTCCAAGCACTGGGAGAAAAACACGCCCTGGCACTAAAGAGAAGTCAGAGCTGCTTGTCCCCAGCTTCCTGAACCCTACGAGGCCAGACTCCCCAGGCAGAGGGAGGCAGCACCCAGCATCTCCCCCTCCTGCAGCAACCAGCCCCTCACCTGCCCCTTCCCCAGCCCGTGCCCCCTCACCAGGGTGCTTCCTTTCCTGACTTCCACCAGCCTCTCCAGGATGGCTGCCAGGTTCGGGTCATCTGACTCCACAGACCATATTGGGGGAACAGCTGGATAAGACTCCTGCAAAAAAGGAGAAGGTGCTTTTTGAGCTGCTGCAACCACCTCCATCCCACCGACACAGCCAGCAGGGACCAGGGCAGGCAGGGCCAAGAGCTGCAGCCCAGGTGTTGTGCAGAGACCAGGGGAGAGCAGCTGCATCCACCCCCAGGCTGATCCCGGGCCAAGGACAAACCAAACCCCTGCTCCACCAGCATTGGATCTGTGGGAGGGGGGTGGAACAGGGAGGGGGGTGACATCCTGGTCACTCCTTTGGGGGTGGGATGGTGGTGAGGACATGACACCACAGGACTTAAGAGAATGGTTTGGGTTGGAGGGACCTTAAAGCTCATCCAGTCCCACCCCCTGCATGGGCAGGGACACCTCCCAGCAGCCCAGGTTGCTCCAAGCCCCATCCAACCTGCCCTTCAACACCCCCAGGGATGGGGCAGCCACAGCTTCCCTGGCCAACCTGGCCCAGGCTCTCCCCACCCTGCATGTTCCCCCTGTTCCAGGCTGCCCCACGGGGCTCTGGCCTCACCAGCTCTGGACCAAAAACGCTGCAGGAGGGGGTCGGGGGGAGCAGCCCCGACAGCCCGGGCAGCTCCTCTCTGGAAAGCCCCGGCCCCCCGGGGGCTTCCCCTGCTCCTCCCGTGCTCCCCGTCCGGAGCTGCCATCCCAAACTGGGACATGCCCGGCGGGATCTGTGACCCCCCCAAACACCGGCAAGGCAGAGCTACCCCGACCCCGGGGGAAACCGGTTCATCCCTCCAGGGATAAACGGGAAAACACCCTCCCCCCCCCCCAAAACCAAACCAACCCGGGGCAAAGAGGGAAAAGGGGCGCGGAGGGGCCCCCAGGGCAGGGGGGAGGGC
>NW_009953594.1:60854-62310 GCF_000747805.2 Chaetura pelagica | reverse complement strand
GGTGTCCCTGGCGCAGCTCATCAGCGTGGTGAGTTGCCCGGGGCTCTGCTCCCCCATCCCCCAGGCTTGAAGGGGGCCCTGCAGCCCCACAGTCCCCCCCCCACCAGTAACCAGCCCCGCTGTCCCTGCAGCACGAGCGGGAGCAGATCATGACCACCAACGTCTGGCTGACCCAGGTGGGAGCCCTGGACTCCACAGTGGGCCTGGGGACCTGTGTCCACCCTGCCCTAGGACCCCCTGTGTCCCGCCTGCCCCCCTGTGTCCACGGTGTCCTGGGTACCCCCCTGCGCTCTGCCCTGGGACCCTCCAAACACCCTGTGTGGTACCTCCTGTGTCCACCCTGCCCCAGGACCCCCAGGCCCCCTGTCCTAGGACTCCCCCTGCCCACCATGTGCTTAGACCACCCAGGTCCCTTGCCCTGGGACCCCCTGGGTCCATCCTGCCCCAGGGCCCCCAGGCCCCCTGTCCTGGGACCCTGTCTGTCCACCCAGCCCTGGGACCCCCCGTACACCTTAGTAAGACCCCAGTGTTCACCTTTCCCTGGGACTCCTCTGCCCCCTGTGTGGGACCCACCTGCCCCAGGACCCCCCATACACGCTTAGTTTGCCCCTGGTGCTGGGCCCCCCGGTGGGGCTGAGCCTGCCTGCCCGCAGGAGTGGGAGGACTATCGCCTCACCTGGAAGCCAGAGGACTTTGACAACATGAAGAAGGTCCGTCTGCCCTCCAAGCACATCTGGCTGCCCGATGTGGTGCTCTACAACAAGTAGGTGTTTGGTTGGTTTTTTTTTTTGGAGGGGTGGGCTCAACCCCACCTGGGGCTGGGGGCAGAGCCACGGCAGCCCCAGGGCAGGGCCAGGGTTGACACTGCTCCCCTTTGTCCCAGCGCCGACGGGATGTACGAGGTCTCCTTCTACTCCAACGCCGTCATCTCCTACGATGGCAGCATCTTCTGGCTGCCCCCGGCCATCTACAAGAGCGCCTGCAAGATCGAGGTGAAGCACTTCCCCTTCGACCAGCAGAACTGCACCATGAAGTTCCGCTCCTGGACCTACGACCGCACCGAGATCGACCTGGTGCTGAAGAGCGAGGTGGCCAGTCTGGACGACTTCACGCCCAGCGGCGAGTGGGACATCGTGGCGCTGCCGGGCCGGCGCAACGAGAACCCCGACGACTCCACCTATGTGGACATCACCTACGACTTCATCATCCGGCGCAAGCCGCTCTTCTACACCATCAACCTCATCATCCCCTGCATCCTCATCACCTCGCTGGCCATCCTTGTCTTCTACCTCCCGTCCGACTGCGGCGAGAAGATGACCCTCTGCATCTCCGTCCTGCTCGCCCTCACCGTCTTCCTGCTCCTCATCTCCAAGATCGTGCCGCCCACCTCGCTGGACGTGCCGCTGGTGGGCAAGTACCTCATGTTCACCATGGTGCTGGTGACCTTCTCCATCGT
>NW_009953594.1:48254-58394 GCF_000747805.2 Chaetura pelagica | reverse complement strand
GAGGGCGCCGCCGCGCCCCCGGCCGGTCCGGCTCGTCCCGCCGCGCTGCCCGAGCTCTCCCTCGCGGGCAGGAATTGGCCTCATCAGGGAAAACTGAAATGGAGCCTTTGCTATAAATACCGCTAATCCTCCGGGCTGGGGGGAGCACAGCCCAGCCGGGGGCCGGTGGCACAACAGCGCCCAGGGAAGCAGCACGCCAGAAATTAATTTAAATCCCAGCACTTCAGCCAGCTGGAGAAATCCCGGGAGGCTCCAGCAGATGCTCCTGCACCTCCTCTGCTCAGGGGTGCCCCAAATGCTTCAATGTTAGAGGCTTTGTCCCCAGAGCAGCGTCCTGCCGGCCCCGCGTCCCGCTCTGCCCCCCCAGCTGCCGGTGCAGCCCCAAGAGTGCAGGATGGGGGGGGTCCTGCTGCACCCCAGGGCACAGCAAAGCCCCCCAAGTCCTAGGAGGGGTGTGGGGAGCCCTGATGCCCCCAGTCACAGCATCCTGAGCCGCTGGCAGCACCACGGGGGGGGCAGCACGGACAGAGCCCCCCAGCTCCATCTCTGTGCTGTGGCTGCTGCTGGGCCCTGCCCAGGCATGGGGCAGAGCAGGGCACCAGGGCTGTCACCTTCCAGCCTTGGGACTTCTCTTTTGGGCTACACTTCCACCCCAACCACTTTCTGGTCCTAGGTTGGATCTTGGGAACAATTCCTTCCTGGCAAGGGTTGTCAGGCCCTGGCCCAGGCTGCCCAGGGTGGAGTCCCCATCCCTGGAGGGGTTTCCAAGCCCTGGAGATGGTGCTGAGGGACCTGGGGCAGTGGTGGCCTTGGCAGGGCTGGGGGAACAGTTGGGACTGGATGATCTTCAAGGTCTTTTCCATCCAAAACAATTTATGATTTTATGATTAAATCTTGTTGGTGTCAACTGCCCTGTCCCTGGCACAAGCTGAGCAGCAGGAAAGGGGCAGCTCCATCAGCTTGCAGCTCTCCAACATCTAATGAACCTGCTGGTGATGGGAACAGCAGCTCCACTTCTCACCTTCTCCAAGCACAAAATCAATCTCACACCTCAGCAATCACAGAACAGGGCCTGCAGCCACCACAGAGCAGACATCCCACCCTAGTCAGAGGTGGGGAAAGGAACCAGCAGAACCCTGCCCTGTCCCTTCAGGCTCCCTTTAAGCCCTCAGAGAGCTCAATTCTGGGCCATGAGCCCCTGCTTAAGTCAAGAGGCTTCATTCCCAGCTGCCACAGTTCTCCACAGATCATTCATCGTTTAGGGAACAATAATTCACCCCAGTTCCTCCCCAAACCCCACCCAGCTCTGTCCAGGTCCCCTCTTTCACTGCAGGAATTCCCACACCCATGGCACAGAACTTTTTTTTTTCTTTTATTAATAATGTGGAATGTCACACTGGTCCTGCTGGCTCTTGTGCCATGTCCCAGCCCAAGAGGTTGCCAGGGACCTTCCAGCAGAGACACCTAAAACCAGCCAGTCAGCTTTTTTTTTGTTGTTGTTGGTTTTTTGGGTTTTTTTTCTTAAAAGAGAAAATTTGCTTCAAAACCTGCCAGAGGGATCTACAGTGCACGGTCCAAAAGGCTGCAGTCCAAGAACCCCTCCGATTTCTTGTACTTTCTTTTTTTTTTAAAAAAAAAAAAAGAGGAGATGAAAAGATAAAAGCCAACAGGGACTGAGCCTGTCCCAGCTTAAAAAAGAGACAGTAACTTTTCATGCACGTTTTTAAAAGAGAAAGGGCAGGGTCTCAGAGTAACAAGACCAGAGAGATGGCAGCCAAGCCTGCAGGGGAAACTGCTGCACTCTCCTGGTTCAACTTCAAAACAAAGGTGGTGAAAGGAGGAGGAAAATGTCCCTGCACACACCTGTGCACACTCACCCCCCACCCCATGCAGGGCGTCTCATTATGCATCAGGGATGGAGAAATTATCTTCCTCTTGAGGTTTGCGGATCCAGCTGCCGTAGCCCAGCTCTTCCAGGCTACTGAAGAAGTTCTGCTTGGCCTCCTGGTACATCCTGGCTGCCTCCTTAGCATCCGAGTACACTGAGAGGTGCTGCAGGTCTGTGCAGTTGTTCTTGGCACACAACTGCTGGAACAGGGCGAACATTTTCCTCTTGGACACACGAGACACCTCCAGCTTTGGGCTGGGAGGGGAAGACAAAAGGCAGTGGTGAAGGACATGACATTCAGAAGAGCAGAGGAGCAGGGGGCTCAGGGAAACACCCACAGTGGAGTTCCTGGGAGGTCTCTTGGCTCAGAGGAGCTCTGCTAGAGGCGCTGGGCAGTGTTTTGTCCTGCTTTGGGAGCACTGGCCTACATTGCTCTCAAATCCCTCTCTCCAACCTCCCCAAGGTGCTGTAAGAGCACAGTGTGCTCCTGACTCCAGAGCTGCCCCCCCTCTCCCCGGAGAGAAAAGCAGAGTCAGGAAAGGCTCTTCTTACCCATCTACTTTCCCTTTTGTGCCATCCAAGACTTCCACTTCGCTTTCATCAGCAAGACACCAGTTCACTGAAGACTCCTTCGTCTTGCCCGTCTGCCGCGCCGAGTCGTACACGCTGACCCGCCCGACCTGCGCCAGAGGCAAGAGGGTTCCTGACCCCATCCTGCTGCACCAGGGGAGCCTCTTCCCAGGGGAGGGGGCACATGGCTCCCACCATCCCCTGAGGCAGAATCTAATGTTAATTTCCTCCCCCAAGACGTTTGGGTGCTTTAAACCTCAGTTACCCCCAACTCCAAATCTCCAGCTGCTGCTCCTGAGGGAGACACGCTTGGTCTGTTATCTGGGACATGGGAAATCCAAGGAGTTTCCATCCCCTGCAGGCAGGGGTTCAGTTGGTCTAGTGGGAAGTGTCCCTGCCAATGCAGGAGAGTTGGATCTAGATGATGCTTAAGGGCCCTTCCAACCCAAACCACTCCATGATTCTATGAAATTCTTAAGAGGACCAAGCACTGGGTTCTTACTGAGATGGAGGCTACAGGAGTGACCTCGGACACTGCCAGTAACCCCAGGCACTGTGGTTCTGGTTGGAAAAGACCTTTGAATCCATCCATTAACCTACCTCTACCTTGTCCATGCCCCTCAGCACCACATCTACAGAGCTTTGAAACACCTCCAGGGATGGGGATTCAACCACTTTCCTGGGCAGCCTGTGTCAGTGTTTAATTACCCTTTCAGTTAAGAAGTTTCTCCTAATGTCCAATCTCAGCCTCTCCTGGGAAACTTGAGGCCCTTTCCTCTTGTCCCATCACTGGGGAGCAGAGCCTGACCCCCCTGGCTCCAACCTCCTCTCAGGCAGCTGCAGAGCCAGCAGGTCTCCCCTCAGTCTCCTGGTCTCCAGGCTGGACACCCCCAGCTCCCTCAGACACAAAAGCTGGCAGGTTTCTGGCCATCAAGCTCCTGACCCTGGCTGCAGAGCTTCTGCCATGTGTCCCATCCCACCCTGAGCGCCCCAGGGAGGCCTGAACCCAAGGGGTGAGGTGGAAGTTGGGGACGGAAAGGTCAAGAGGTGCCAAGCCCACAGTACCTCAGGATGGTTAATGTGATATGGAGCCTGGAGCTTTTTCTGCAGCGCATTCCCACCTCTCGCCACGCGGCAGCAGATGGCACGTGTTAAATGGCCCTGGCTGTACAAGTAACCTGTGAAAACAGATGTGCAGGTGTTAGGAAACAGGGATAGCACAGATGGTGGATGGGTAAAGCCCTGGGAGTTACAGCCTGTCTCATCACAGTGTTTCTCAAGGCTCCAGAAAGCTCAAGGCCAGGTGGATCAGCAAGGGCTACATATACCCTGGGTGTGTGAGATGAAGATTTACAGCCTGCAACGTTTCTCCTTAAATACACAATCAGGGAATTTTTGTCTCACCCTCCCAGGTCACATGCACCTTCTAAACATCAAGAACCCTGGAAAAAACCCACTCCACCCACAGCGTAACATCCACAAAGTCCCTTCCCACTTCCCAGCAGCACAGCCCTGCCAAGGACAACACTTCAGTCTGTTCCTCCTGCAGTTGCCACAAACCAGCTCTCCCATCACTGGGGGGGAGGTTACTTGTGGCTGCAGCCTAAGGAGGGGGCAGCACATCCCCCCCAGCCCAGGCAGGACTGGGGGGTATCGTACCAAGCGTGACAGAGCTGAGATAAACAGGCTCTATGAAGTGTGAGAGCAAAGCCCCTTGCAGGCCCAGCACATTCCAGCGCAGCATTTTGTCGCTGCAGGACATGGTTCGCAGCCGCTCCCCGTGCTGGATCCCATCCCAGGTGGGCACAATGTCACTTGACTCCACAGGAATGGTGCCTTCCCCTGTACAAGGGAAAAATAAAGCTTTTCTGTAAAGAAACAGACACAAATACATCCAAACCCCACCAGCAACTGCACAGGGAACTCATCTTCTAGGCATGGGCATGAAGTGAGTGCTGGAGTCTGTCAGCAGGCTCTGGGAACACTTCAGCATCACAGGAAAAAAGGGAACTCAGTATTAATGACAGACAAGCACTTTTTCATGTGGCTGAAGCAGAATGAAACACTGCTTGAAAGGGAGGGCAGAGACACAGGCTTTGCAGCAAACTTCAGCTGCACTCTTGCTAGCCTGGTAGTCCCATAGGCAGAGTGGGGAAGGGACTCTCTCTAATGCACTCATCCCTTTTACCCACTTTGGTCCCTGAATGCTTCAAATCCCACAACAGCAGAGAGGGGTAAGGAAACCCTGCAGCTCCACAAAGGCTCAGCCAGCTGAACATGAGCCAGTGTGTGCCCAGGTGGCCAAGGATCAGCATCCAGGCTTGTATCAGCACTAGCGTGGCCAGTAAGACCAGGGCAGGGATTGTCCCCCTGTGCTGGGCACTGGGGAGGGGACACCTGGAATCCTGGGGGCAGGTCTGGGCCCCTCAGGACAAGAAGGACATGGAGGGGCTGAAGCGTGTCCAGGGAAGGGCAACGGGGCTGGGGAAGGGGCTGGAGCACAAGTGTGAGCAGGAGCAGCTGAGGGAGCTGGGGGTGTCCAGCCTGGAGAGCAGGAGCTGAGGGGAGACCTTCTGGCTCTGCAGCTGCTGAGAGGAGGTTGGAGCCAGGGGGGTCGGGCTCTGCTCCCCAGGAACAAAGGATGGGACAAGAGGAAAGGGCCTCAAGTTGCCCAGGGGAGGCTGAGGTTGGATCCTGGGAACAATTCCTTCCTGGGAAGGGTTGTCAGGCCCTGGCCCAGGCTGCCCAGGGCAGGGGTGGAGTCCCCATCCCTGGAGGGGTTTCCAAGATGTGGTACTGAGGGACCTGGGGCAGTGGGGACTGGGCAGGGGTGGAGGAACAGTGGGACTCGATGATCTTAGAGGTCTTCTCCAACACAAAACCATTCCGTGATTCTATGACTAGAGCCACCCCAGTGTGCAGGGACTGAACACACTCACCATTCTCCACCTTGGTCCGTAGTTTGCCTTGTTTGGGGCTCTCAAAGAGGGGCTGATGTTTGGTCTGTCCCATCACACTGGCCTGGTCACTGCAGGACTTATCGAAGAGCGCCCCATCCCCACAAGGTGCTGTGCTAGAAAAACAACACTCCCCAGGTTAGCACAGCAAACAGGCAGGGCCAGGGCTGTGACAGTGACAATGTGACAGTGCTACCCACAAGCTGCCCCCCTGCATGACCCCACACAAACCTGATGTAGAGGTGAAATGTAACACTGCTCTTTATTTTTAGTCTGTTCCCTCCTGCCGGCTCAAAAATACTCTGTTCTGAAGAAGAAGGGTTGGATGGGTCATACTTCATCAACTCACTGTAGAGAAACCTGGAAAGAACAATTTCATGTCAAAAGGCTTTGATCTTCAGACAGGGAGCACTTCAGAGAATCATGGAATCATCCAACCTGCCCTTGAACAGCCACAGCTTCTCTGGGCAACCTGGGCCAGGGTCTCACCACCCTCACAGCCAAGAATTTCTTCCCCAGATATCATCTCCACCTTCTCTCTTCCAGTTTTATCCCATCCCTCCCTGCCCTTGTCCCAAGTCCCTCCTCAGCTTTCCTGGAGCCCCTTCAGGCACTGGAAGCTGCTCTAAGGTCTCCCTGGAGCCTTCTCCTCTCCAGGCTCAACACCTCAACTCTCCCAGCCTGGCTCCAGAGCTGCTCCAGCCCTCCCAGCATCTCCGGGGCCTCCTCTGGACTCTTTCCAACAGCTCCATGTCCTCCCTGTGTTGGGGACCCCAGAGCTGTTCCCAGCCCTGCAGGGGGTCTCAGCAGAGCAGAGCAGAGGGGACAATCCCCTCCCTGGCCCTGCTGCTCACGCTGCTGGTGACAGCCCAGGACACGGGGGGTTTCTGGGCTCCAGCACGTGGTGCTGCCTCATGTTGAGCTTCTCCTGCCCCAACACCCCCAAGTCCTTCTCCTTGGCTGCTTCATTCATTCTCCACACAATCAACTTCAATCCAACCACTGCCCAAGCCTGGGACAAAGCAGGGTCCCAAGCTCTGCCTCTGTCACACCAAGTTTCCTACCACAGGGTAGACCAAAGACCAGGAGCTGCAGCTGAGAACCCCTGAGGGGCAGAAAACTGCATTAGATGCTACAGAAAAGGCCAGAAATGGAGCAGGTTTCTGTTGTACAGCTGACATGCAATAGAAAACAAGCATCATCTCATGATGAGCAGAGGGACGCAGTGCTGGGAGAGGAACAGGAGCTGGACTGGCTGCTCCTTGCACCTGATTCAAGCATGAAGAAGACTTCCTGGTTGTTAACCTGGTACCTCAAGTCAGCACTAAGTTTGCATTAAGACTGAACAGCCCCATAGGCTCTTGAACCTAAGGGGTATTAGTACAACCCATGATCTGTTTACAATGACTGAGGCTTCTCCAGATGCTTCTGTCTGGGGACAGAATCTTGAGGGAAAAATCTTGAGGTCTAACACAGCATTGAGGACGAAGGAGAAATCACAGCTTGATAGAGCCTGGTTTTGCAATGGGAGGTGGAGCTCACTGGTCTCTGACAGGCTCTGCTCTGCCACAGCAGCCAGGACTGTCAAGGTAAAGGCAGCAAGTGATGCTCCCCAGGGCTCAGCACAGGGGCCACTCCTGTTTAATAACTTCATCAGTGATCTGGAGGAATGGATTGAGTGCACCCTCAGTTTGCAGACGACACCAAGTTGGGTGGGAGTGTTGAACTGCTCAAGGGCAGGAAGGCTCTGCAGAGGGACCTAGACAGGCTGGGTCCACAGGTCAAGGCCAACTGTGTGAGGTTCAACCAGACCAAGTTGTGGGTCCTGCACTTGGGTCACACCAACCCCAGGCAACGCTCCAGGCTTGGGGAGGAGCAGCTAGAAAGTGCCCGTGAGAAAAGGACCTGGGGGTGTTGGTTGACAAGGGCTGAACATGAGCCAGAGAGTGCCCAGGTGGCCAAGGAGGCCACCAGCATCCTGGCTGGTGTCAGCCCTGGGGTGGCCACAGGAGCAGGGCAGGGACTGTCCCCCTGTGCTGGGCACTGGGGAGGGGACACCTGGAATCCTGGGGTCAGTTCTGGGCCCCTCAGGACAAGAAGGACATGGAGGGGCTGGAGCATGTCCAGGGAAGGGCAACGGGGCTGGGGAAGGGGCTGGAGCACAAGGGTGAGCAGGAGCAGCTGAGGGAGCTGGGGGTGTCCAGCCTGGAGAGCAGGAGGTGAGGGGAGACTTGCTGACTATGCAGCTGCCTGAGAGGAGGTTGGAGCCAGGGGGGTCAGGCTCTGCTCCCCAGGAACAGGGGATAGGACAAGAGGAAAGGGCCTCAAGTTGCCCAGGGGAGGTTGAGGTTGGATCTTGGGAACAATTCCTTCCTGGGAAGGGTTGTCAGGCCCTGGCCCAGGCTGCCCAGGGTGGAGTCCCCATCCCTGGAGGGGTTTCCAAGCCAGCCCTATTTCTAGATCCTGCTGCTCAATCCTGGCAGGACAGACACCAGCAAGGAGAGGCCAACATCACCTCACCTGTGTTGAATAGGAAAAAGTGCCACAAAACGTTTGTGAAGAGAAGAACAATTGTGCAGTCGAGTTGGGAATAATCCTTTCCAACTGACAGAGAAGGATTTCAGACTTATCAACACAGTGGATGTGTTTTCCTGAAGGAAAACATCCTGTTCCTGGCTTGCATCAGGAACAGTGTGATCAGCATCACCAGGAAGGTGATCCTGCCCCTTGGCCTTGGTGAGGCTCCACCTCGAGCACTGAGGGCACATTTGGGCACCACAGGATAGGAAGGACATGGAGGGGCTGAAGAGGGGGCAGAGAAGGGCAACCAGGCTGATGAGGGGTCTGGAGAACAGGTCTGATGAGGAGAGGCTGAGGGAGCTGGGGCTGTTCAGCCTGGAGAAGAGGAGGCTGAGGGGAGACCTCATTGCTCTCCACAACTACCTGAGAGGAGGTTGTGGTGAGGTGGGTGTTGGGCTCTTCTCCCTGGTGACCAGTGATGGGGTCAAGCTGCATCAGGGGAGGTTCAGGCTGGATATGAGGGAAAATCTCTTCCCAGAAGGAGTGGTGAGGCCTTGGAACAGGCTGCCCAGGGAGGTGGTGGAGGCACCATCCCTGGAGGTGTTCAAAAAAGGGCAGACATGATGTTTCATAAGATGGTTTAGTGGTTGGGGATTGTAGGGTGGATGGTTGGACTTGATGATCTTGAAGGTCTTTCCCAACCTGATTCTAAGGCTCCTGCACCCAGAGGCAGAGAGGCCAAAAGGGCCCAGCCTGGGACTGCCCAGCACCCCAGCTCAGCAGACTCTGCAAGATGCTTTATTTTAAGTCCATCAGATGCAGCCCTTGGGCTCTTGGCCAGTCTCCAGCTCAGTACTAATTTGGGCACCGTTCAGGCATGGCCCTTTCTTATCAGAAATAACTTCCCCCTATTAAACAACACATGGGTAAACAGTGGTGTTAGAGGATCAGAGGCCTCTCTCAACACAGCAAGGAACTGTGACAGCTCCACCCCTCTGGAAGCAGTCAGCACCTCCTGCCAGGCCCCTCTTTTTTGGGTTTCTCCTTGTCTTACCTCACAAAACCTCTTCGAGCAATGATTTCTGCATGACAGTCATTCACTGTCTCCCCCTTCAAGCTCAGCTCTTCTCCTTTCACACAACGATTGCCTGAAATTCAAAAAGAAAGGACAAGCCTCAGAGTCAACACAAAGCTTGACAGGGAGGGCTTCATCTTGCTTCAAGTTTGACTTCTTTGGGCTCCAAACAGCAGAAGCTACACCCTGATGATTAAATCATTACACTGATCCAAGTGGGTAGGAAAACAAAGAGTTGAAGAGCTACTTTAGGGGCAGCAGAGCTTTAAATATCAAGAGGTTTAAGGGTAGTGTCTGTTCCACAGTGCTTCCCAGCACAGCACTCCAGTGGAAGTGTGGCAGCTCACTGGGAAGGGATCTGAGGCCCATCCTGCTGAGAGGAGCTGGGCGATCTTGTGCTCCACGACCTGAGGAACCCAGGCTCTGCTGCACAGGTCAGTGTGCAGCAATGCAGGCAGAGCTGAACAGCGACGCAGCTGCGGGCACAGGGACTTTGTTCTCATCTATCCAGATCACTCATGACACCCTGGGAACACTTCTTGACCTCCCTGAAGGGCAGGATTCCCTGGTTGTAGCTGACAGGGAATCTACTGGGGAAGTGAGGGGTGGGAGAAGATTGCCCAGAGAGGTGGTTGAGTCACCATCCCTGGATGTGTTTAAGGATTGTTTGGATGTGGTTTTGGTGGACACGGTTTAGGGGAGAACTTTGTAGAGTAGGGATGATGGTTGGACTGGGTGATCCCAAGGGGCTTTTCCAACCTGAATGGTTCTGCTCATACCTGTTCCAAGGCTGACCACCACTCCCAGGCCAGCCTGGCCCCTCCGCATGACGATGGCAGCCAGGATCTTCCTGCCCAGCAGGCTGTGCTGGATGCGCGCGGTCAGGGTGTTGAAGCGCTGGTGGCTCAGCATGGCCAGCTGGTCGTGCAAGGTGCTGCCGCGCACCGGGAGCTGCAGCGGGGACACCGGGAGGTCAGAAGGGCTCAAGAATCGGAGAATCATAGAATGGTTTGGGTAGGAATGGACCTTAAAGCTCATCCAGTCCCACCCCCTGCATGGGCAGGGACACCTCCCACCAGCCCAGGCTGCTCCAAGCCCCATCCAACCTGCCCTTCAACACCCCCAGGGAT
>NW_009953594.1:40752-47971 GCF_000747805.2 Chaetura pelagica | reverse complement strand
CGGGGCCTCCTCTGGACTCTCTCCAACAGCTCCATGTCCTTCTTGTGTTGGGGACCCCAGAACTAGACACAGTTCTCCAGGTGGGGTCTCACCAGAGCAGAGGGGGAGAATCCCCCCCCTTGACCTGCTGCCCACACTGTTTTTGATGCAGCCCAGGACATGGGGGGTTTCTGGCCTGCAAGTACCCATTGCCAGCTCATGGTGAGATTCAGAAATAGCTCATCTGAAGATCATTTATAGATTTAACCCCTCTGCTTGGGCAGGGACACCTCCCATCCCACTAGGCTGTTCAGTGGCCCATCCAACCTGCCAATCTTGGACACTTCCAGGGATGGGGCTTCCACAGTTTCCCTGGGCAACCTGTTACAGTGTCTCCCTCCCCTCACAGTGAAGCATTTCCTCCTAATGTCTAATCTCAGTTCTGCTTGAGCTCATCATGGAGAGGCAGCAGGGACCTCCCTTCCTGGCAGGGGCTGAGGAACCCCATGCTGCCAGGAGAAACCCCTGGCACAGCAGAGCAAACCCCATCCTGCCTGTGCCCAGAGACTCAGTCAAGGAAATCTGGTCCTGCCTTTGGAGGAATTCCTTCTCTTGCTGCCTGTGTGGAGACTGCAGAGTCACTCCCACTGCAGATGGACACTCACCTCCTCCAGCACTGCTGACAAATCCTCCCTGATGGCTTTTCTATTTAGAGCCCGGGCTGCTGTGCTCAGCTGTGCAGCCTGGAACACAGCTTTGAAGAGATCACCAACCTCTTAAGTGTGATTTAAAGCAGCACAGGCCTGGGACAGCCACCCTGACACAACCAGAGGTTTGCTCAGATTATCTGAGCCATCAGTTTTTGAGCTCACACAACATTTTTAATGCAGCATGAAGGAATTTGGAAGGAGGGAAAAAAAAAAAAAGGTCACAGAATTAAAACTGAGCACGTTCCTGCTCTACCACAGGAACACATTTCAGTAGCTTGTGGAAGAATCTGATGATAATTTAGCCCTGAAGCAGAGGCCAGCAGGAGGGAAGAGTACATCTGTGCCCTGAGGAAACATCTAACCCACTTAGGAAAACGTCAGCTTATCTACACCTTCAGAGAACAAAGATGTCTCAGATAATCTTGAAGGCGTTTTCCTAGTGGACTGAAAGGCAGAGGGCAGGGAGGGCTGCACCAGCAGAACCAGCTCTGGAGGAAGAGGATTTACCTCGGGGACATTCAGCCCTTCCATGCGCTCCATCTTCTCTGTCTCCCCAATCAGGACCCGCAGCGCGGCGTCAGCTGCCTCCTGCTTGCCCTGCTTCTTACTGTGTGCAGTCACAGCAGGGAACCAACGGCCTCCAACCTTTGCCTGGTAGACAAACCTGGAAAGACAGCAGCACCACCCTGAGAAACCAAGAAACCTTTGGATTTCAGTCTGGGGTTTAACTTCTCTCAGTGGAGAGGAGCAGAGTTTGTCATCCAAGGCTGGGCAGAGGCAGCAGCTCGGCCTCGTGCCATCTCGAACTGCATCAGGAATTTTGCCTTCTCTGCCCTTTCTCCAGGACAACAACGTTGCAAAACTTCCTCCTGGACAGATGCAGCTACTTACTTAGGGTCATGGGGAGGTCCTGACTGGTCAATGAGTTTGAACTCTGCAGCAAAGCCATTGGAGCGGGCGTATTCCAGCAGGCCACTGACAGGGTTGACATTCAGGTATTTGATGAGCTCCCCAACACCCTTTGCTTTTGCCACCTTGGATTCATCTGGAGTGGCAATCCATGGTCCACAGCTGTGCATGGACTGGTCCCCAAGGGGCTTCACCACAGGCTAGAGCAGAGTCAGACAGGAGAAGGTGGTTAAATCCTGAGCAGTTGGTGTTATCACAGACCAGCAGTGCTCAGCAAACCCCTGCTGGAGCCTGTGTGGGACCACGTGGGGTGAAATCCAGTGGAGCATGAAATAAAGGGTGGGGAAACCCAACCCAAAACACTTGAGTCTTACAAAGAAGCTCTTTGTACCTGTTCAGGCAAGACATGAGGTACAGACTCTCCAGAAAGGATCTTCACAGCAACTTCTGCTGCCATTTGCTTTGCTCCCTTCTTGTTGTTTCCTACCACAGCAGGGAAAATTTGGTCACCCATTTTCACACAGTAGCTGAACCTGACAGGACATTATAGCACATGAAAAGTGTTAAGCATTGATGCCTCCACCTCTTTATTACCCCCTTTCTCCCAGTACAAGTTAAATCCGAGTCATCTCCAATTTAATCTACCACAATGACCCTAAATACTCCCAGTAGAGCACTACCAGGTAGGGGGCAGGACTGGAACCTGATCCTGGCCTGGAAGAAGATAAAGTATCTTTCTCTGAGACAGGGCATTGGTTTTGGTCTCTTTCTGGAGGCAGATGTCTTGGAGAAGCCATGCCCAGACTCCCTGGATACATGTCCAGGAAGGTGGGCAGCATGTTGAGGAGGAAGGGTGCTCCAGAAAGGGCTCCTGTCCCCCTCAAAGCTGACAACAATGTGCCATACCTGGGATCGTGGGGTGGGCCTTCCTGAGAGAGCAGCTGGAATTCAATTGTGTTCCCTGATTTCTGTCCATACTCTGTTAACAAGCTGATAGGGTGTTTCCCAGAAAGCAGGTCGAGAGGAGCTGGAGCTGAGGGTGGCTCTGGCTCTGGGTGTGAAGGCTACAGAGAGAAGAAGGAGAAAGTTGTGGATGCTCCATCCCTGGAAGTGTCCAAGGGCAGGCTGGATAGGACTTGGACAAACCTGACCTAGTGGGAGGTGTCCCTGCCCATGCAGGAGGGTTGGAACTAGATGATCTTTAAGGTCCTTTCCAACCCAAACCATTCCATGATTGTATGACTCCACGAAGCCAGTTTCATGCTAAGCACTGTCTGATCACTCTCATACATAAAGAAAACAAGACTCACCAGGTCCGGTTCACAGCTGTGGAAAGAAGATTGGTCTTCACATTTAATCCCACTATGTCCTCCATTCTCTGCTTCACTCATCAGGACCTTCATGGCATTGGCTGCTGCCTCCTGCTTAGCCAGTTTTTTGCTCCCTGCTTCTGCTGGTGGGAATCGGCGCCCATTGATCACTGCCTGGAACTTGAAGCTTTGAAAGAGAAAATCAGAGAGGTAAGTTGAGAGGAAAAAGTGTGACCTGAGAGCAAGCTGCTCTTGGAATTCAAGCGGAGAGGACTAGAGAGGGTTCAGAGAAGGGCCACGAAGATGATCAAATGGCTGGAGCAGCTCTGCTCAGGAGCCAGGCTGGGAGAGTTGGGGTGTTGAGCCTGGAGAAGAGAAGGCTCCAGGGAGACCTTAGAGCAGCTTCCAGGGCCTGAAGGGGCTCCAGGAAAGCTGGGGAGGGACTTGTCACCAGAGAGGGCAGTGACAGGACAAAGGGCAATGGTTTTAAACTGAAAGAGGGGAGATTTAGGTTGGACATCAGGAAGAAATCCTTCACCATGAGGGCAGTGAGGTGCTGGAACAGGTTGCCCAGGAAGGTTGTTGATGCCCCCTTCCTGGAGGTGTTCAAGGCCAGGTTAGATGAGGCTTGTGCAGCCTGGACTGGTGGGAGGTGTCCCTGTTCAGAGCAGGGAGGTTGGAACCTGATGATCTTTAAGGTCCTTTCCAACCTTAACCCTTCTATGACTCTAAGTTGAAGGAGCAGCCAGCTCCTGGCTGGGAGAGCCAACTCAGGCTGCCATGTGCAGAAGACAAGAACACGACGGGTGCCCCAAAAGCTCTGCATCTGGGCCTTGTTCCACTGTGTTTCCAGAGCTGTTCTAGCTCCAGATTTTGTTTGGAAGGAACAGGATGAATTGCCCTGTTCCACAAGCACCAGAGAGGTGAAGTGGCTGCAAAAGCAGTTTGGTTACATCTCCTGAACGGTGATGAAAAAAGCTTAAGAGCAGCCTGTGCTGTTCCAGCTGCACCTGGTCATTTGGGGTCACTCATCCCTCTGGCAATTTCCCTGGCTCCCCAGGGCATTCGCACCATCTCAGAGAGCTCCTGCCTCACATAAACCTCTTGCCTCTGATGTCTGTGTCTCTCTTCCCCCATGGAACCCTGACAAACACAGCCTTCTGTCCCCCAGCCCCTGTGCAGAGGAAATTTGCTTCCAACAAGAACGGGTCAAACCCAGCTCTGGAGAGGGGTTCTGGGGCTGAATCCACTCAGATCCCTCCTTGCCAAAAAAATAAAACAGAGCCTGGGACTCCATCTTTAGAAATGAGGCCAATTTTCCTGTCTAGCAGCTCTATTGACATATCCCAGTGTGGCACAGATGGTGCTTTTCACAGTCTCACTGGTGCTTCCAGGGAAGGCAGGACCCCAGGGACTGACTGAGCAAACCTCAGTGTCATGCTCAGTGCTCTGCTCACAGAAGCTGCTCTGACCTGCTCTGTCAGAGGTGGCTCAAGCTGCCTTCACCTCATCTAACCCCAGATATCTGCACTGAGCACTTGGTTCTGGGCTCCCTTCATACCACTTCCAGGGCAAGAGCATCTTCAGAGGTAGCTGAGAAATACCAGTTTCCCCCAGTTTGAAAGCCAAGTGATTAAACAATCTCCAAGCTGGACATCATGAATCTCACCTTCACTGCTCAGAACCAGGTGCAGGGTTGTCAAAACTGAGCTACCTGGGGTTAAATTTTAGGCTTTATTGTTTGTTGTTTTGTTTTTTAAGGTGCTGCTGCAAGGAATCAACCAGGATAATCTTCCTAAGATGAAGTCAACATTAACAAGCAGGCCCTTAAGGACAAGGTTGTATGGGTGCAGTTGGTTCAAATCTTTAGTGTGAGGGTGGGGAGAGCCTGGGCCAGGTTGCCCAGGGAAGCTGTGGCTGCCCCATCCCTGGGGGTGTTGAAGGGCAGGTTGGATGGGGCTTGGAGCAGCCTGGGCTGGTGGGAGGTGTCCCTGCCCATGCAGGGGTGGGACTGGATGAGCTTTAAAGTCCCTTCCAACCCCAACCATTCTATGACTGATGAAGTCGGATCATTGTAAGCAAAAAGCCAGCTCAGGAAAGGGAGACAGTTTTCTTACCGTGGCTCGTGAGATGGTCCACTCTGCTCCAACATGGCAAACTCACACTGCTGGCAGGTGAACTGGGAGTACTCGGTGAGGCCGCTCACCGGGTTCTTCTCCTGACAAGCCAGGAGTTTCTCTACTGGTGTGCATGGGAAAGGAGCTTCAAACTGGGCAGCGTAACTGGGGGAAGACTGGGAATTCATGATGGATTCCGACTCATGGGGCTGCTTGTTGATGGCGTTCAGGTTGTCTGGGATATCATCTGTGGCCCACTCACCATTTTTTGAGTTATCATAATTACTCAAACTGGAGAATTCTGGCTTAATGTCCTCGAGCAGGGCTGCTTCTGCCTCACCATTGCTCTGCCCCATCTGCCCCACTGCCTGCTGCCCATTTTCCAGACCTCCTTCTGATGTTGCTGCTGGTGAAGCCACAGGCATCTCCTGGGGACACACAGGGACAGAGGAAGGTGGAAAACCTGCCTCAGGAGTGGGATCTGCTGCCTGCAGCACCGCACTGGCTTTCAGCCTCATTTGCATCCGCTCGCGCTTCCTGTCTGTCAGGGACCACAGTGGGGGGGTCGTGTTCTCCTTGTGGACATCTCCCAGCTTCTCCAGAGCACTGAGGAAGGCATTCACATCCTTGGCCCTGGAAAACCCGATGTTTTTGGCAAGGTTGAGCGCTGTTGTTTCTGCCACACTGAACAAGTAGTTGCAGATTTTGTCCTTGGTCTCAGCCATGATGGGGTCGGTGTCTCCTGATCCCACCGTGCTCCTCTCCCCAGCTGGATCCGTGGGGGCCCGGCTGTGCCCAGTGGGGCTCCTCTCTCTCCCTGCCTTGGGGCTGGCAAGGCTCCACAGGGGTGGTGTCCCCCCCTCTCTGTGCAACTTCCCCTCTTGGCAGAGTTTGTACAACACACGGTTGACCTCTTTCTTTCGGGTGTTGAGCTGACGGACAAGATCGTGAACTGTCCGAGTCTCCCCCTCGCCCAGCCGCCTGAAAATAGTCAGAACTTCTTGTTCACAGTCTTGCTCAGCAAGAGACAATTTCTGGAAAATCAACCTGAAGGTGTCAGAACCTCTCTCGGAGTCCTCCTGGCGACGGTACCGAGGAGGGCAATAACGTGGGAAGGGTTTTCCTAGCCAGGGATGTTGGCTGGGGTGCCCGTGCCCCCCGGCAGCCCCCGGGCCGGGCTGCCCGCCCCGCGCGAGTCCGACGAGTCCTTCAGGACGGGGTCCCTGGCCCTGCAGCAAACAGCCTTCTGTGTCCCGCTCCGCTAGGAACTGCCGGTGTAAAAAGGTTTCCTGATTAGTTTTCCGTGGGTAATGAGGGCGGGTAGAAAAACCTTGGTTAGAGCTGGGGTGGGGATGCCTGGAGCGGGTGAGATACGAGCCTCTGCCGGCGCCTCTGCTCATATCGCTGTGCTGGGCTGGGAACGGGGCCGGGGCCGCGCCAGAGTGGGAGCTGCAGCTGGATCTGCAGCCTCCCAGCTGGACCAGGTGCCTGTAGGAGGGAATAAAAACACTATTCAGAACCCACTGACATGAGGAGAGGATTTCAGAAAGGCAGCTGAAACAGCATCCCTGTTCCAGAGGTGTTTCAGGCATCTTCACCTCCGCAAGCTTTCCCATTTCCAGTTACTCATGGAAACACAAATGGGAATTCTGTGTCTGCCCAGCACAGAACAGAGAAACCAATTCAGTAAGAACCACCTTCTGCTTCCATCTGATTAAATTCCAAGCTGCACGGGGGCTGTTCCTGATGCCTCCCATGGAAGGCTCATCTTGCACTTCCCAAACACAAGAATCTCACTTCTCTGCCTCGAGGGGAGAAGGATCCCAGAGAACCTGCAGTTTCTCCAATCTTGGCAATCAGAGAAAAGGGGCTGCAGGGGGTGAAGCTGCTGGGTCACACAGGACAGAGCTGCCATGGGGGTTTCAGACTCCTGGAATCATGGAATAGTCTGGGTTGGAAGGGACCTTAAAGCTCATCCAGTCCCACCCCTGCACGGGCAGGGACACCTCCCACCAGCCCAGGTTGCCCCAAGCCCCATCCAACCTGCCCTTCAACACCCCCAGGGATGGGGCAGCCACAGCTTCCCTGGGCAACCTGGCCCAGGCTCTCCCCACCCTCACACTCCACAATTCCCTCCTCAGCTCCAACCTCCAGCTCCCTCTCCCACTTTTCATCCCTCCCTGCCCTTCCATCC
>NW_009953594.1:38416-39699 GCF_000747805.2 Chaetura pelagica | reverse complement strand
TCCCATCCCTCCCTGCCCTTGGCCCAAGTCCCTCCCCAGCTTTCCTGGAGCCCCTTCAGGCACTGGAAGCTGCTCTCAGGTCTCCCTGGAGCCTTCTCTTCTCCAGGCTCAACACCCCAACTCTCCCAGCCTGTTTTCATAGGAAAGGTGCTAAAAAAGCCTGAAACCCCAAATGTCCTCAGGCTTCCTGGACATTATGTGACCTGTAGAGGCATCACAGCAGAGCAGAAGCAGAACAATGGCACATGGAGAAATGGGATCAGCATGCAGCTGGCAATGGTATGAACAGGTTTTTTGGGACTGTAGCCCAAATTTCACTTACATCACAGACAGTTGTGCCACCCCCCTTGGGTACAGGACCCAGCACCAGGATATGTTCCAGGTCTGGACAACTGCTGGTTGTGAAACCGGGTGAATACCTGATACCTGCTGCCACATCCCTGTCCCACCTTCCTCCCAGTGACCTCTTCAAAGCCCCTTTCTTCATCAGGACCGTTTTTCTGATGCAAGTCTTACCTGCATAAAGCTCCCTGTCTTCACCAAACACACCTCATGGTCAACTTCAATTTTCCTTTTGTTAAAACAAGTTCATTCAGAGCTGCCCTCACCCCGACTTATTTCACCAACCCCAATTGGCACAGACTCCACGTGCAGTGCTGGGGAGGCTCAGAGCAGCAAGGGGGTTTCCCACTGCCCAGTTCGAGGGGGGTTTCACTCTCTCCCTGCACCATGAACTTGTTTTAAAAGTGACCCCTGAGCCAAAGGCAAGTCAAGAATCCTGGGAAGCAGGAAGAGATTCTTGGAAAAAATGCTCTTACCTCGGTCTCGGCCATACACCGAATTCCCTTTTGTGAGGAAAGAAACCCCAACCCGCAGAACATCTCCCGGGGGGGAGGAGGCACCGGGCGGGCTGGGGGCAACGGATCACCCCGGCAAGATGGCTGCGAGCTCCGTTTCGGTTTCGGTTCCTGTTCCCGCAGCGGCAGCCCCGGCCCCGCCCCGGGCCGCCCCCTGGCCCGGGGACGGCAGGGAGAGGAGGCGGCTCCTTCCCAGCGGGGAGCGGCATTTGGGGCTCTCCGAAGCACGCGAGGCTTTGCGAGCACCGAAACCCCCGAGTTTCCTTCCCAGCACCGGCCCCGTTAGGGCTCGGCCCGGGACAGCAAACCCCGGAGGGAAGCTCCTTCCTCCGGTACATGCGGCGGTTTCGAGCCCCCCGGGCTGTGGCGGGGCCGGGGTCCCGCTCGGCTGCTCTCCCGGTTCGGAGAGGGGCTGCGGGAGCGGCT
>NW_009953594.1:34356-37818 GCF_000747805.2 Chaetura pelagica | reverse complement strand
CCTGGGGCCCCGGGGCTGCATCTGCGGGTCCTGTGGGAACGGCCCTCGTGTTGGGGAAGTCATTGCAGTCCAGGAAAGTTCCCGCTGACTGGAAACAGGGAAATGCATCCCCTGCTTGTAAAAAGGGGAAAGAAAAGAAGACTGTACCTGACAAGATGGTGGAGCAGATCCTCCTGGAAGCTGCTGAGGCACATGGAAAATAAGGAGGAGGTTTGTGACAGGAAACATGGCTTCACTAATCGTAGAATCATTTCAGTTGGGGAAGACCTCTAAAATCACCCAGTCCCACCATTCCCCCAGCCCTGCCCAGTCCCCACTGCCCCAGGTCCCTCAGCACCACATCTTGGAAACCCCTCCAGGGATGGGGACTCCACCCTGGGCAGCCTGGGCCAGGGCCTGACAACCCTTCCCAGGAAGGAATTGTTCCCAGGATCCAACCTCAACCTCCCCTGGGCAACTTGAGGCCCTTTCCTCTTGTCCCATCCCTTGTTCCTGGGGAGCAGAGCCCGACCCCCCTGGCTCCAACCTCCTCTCAGCAGCTGCAGAGCCAGCAGGTCTCCCCTCACCTCCTGCTCTCCAGGCTGGACACCCCCAGCTCCCTCAGCTGCTCCTGCTCACCCTTGTGCTCCAGCCCCTTCCCCAGCCCCGTTGCCCTTCCCTGGACACGCTCCAGCACAGACCATTGGAGGCACCTCAAACGTGACCCAAATCCTGTCTGACAAATTTGGTGACAGGGTTACAGAGTTGGTAGATACAGAAAAAGCAAATCATGTCATCTCCTGGGACTCGTGCAAAGCATGATGTCCTTGTCTCTAAAATGGAGAGCCGCGGATTTGACAGATGAGCCACCAGGTGCACAAGCAGTTGACTGGATGGACACAACGTCCAAGTGGAGATTAGTGATGAGTGCTGTTCCTCAGGAACTGGTACTGGCACTGGTGCTGATGGATATCTTTGTTGGAGACATGGAGACAAGAGGCACCTTCAGCAAGTGTGGCAATGGCACCAAACTGTGTGGTGAGGTGACAGCTGGAGGGCAGGGATGTCATCCTGAGGGACCTGGACAGGCTGGAGAGGTGGGACCTGTGAAGCACATGGAGGCAACAAGGCCAAGTGCAAGGTCCTGCACAGGGGCCGGGGCAATCCCAAGCACAAAGCCAGGCTGGTGGGAATCGATGGAGCAGCCAAGGAGAAGGACTTGGGGGTGTTGGGGCAGGAGAAGCTCAACATGAGGCAGCACCACGTGCTGGAGCCCAGAAACCCCCCGTGTCCTGGGCTGTCACCAGCAGCGTGAGCAGCAGGGCCAGGGAGGGGATTGTCCCCTCTGCTCTGCTCTGCTGAGACCCCCTGCAGGGCTGGGAACAGCTCTGGGGTCCCCAACACAGGGAGGACATGGAGCTGTTGGAAAGAGTCCAGAGGAGGCCCCGGAGATGCTGGGAGGGCTGGAGCAGCTCTGGAGCCAGGCTGGGAGAGTTGGGGTGTTGAGCCTGGAGAGGAGAAGGCTCCAGGGAGACCTGAGAGCAGCTTCCAGTGCCTGAAGGGGCTCCAGGAAAGCTGAGGAGGGACTTGGGACAAGGGCAGGGAGGGATGGGATGAGGGGGATGGATGAAAAGTGGGAGAGGGAGCTGGAGGTTGGAGCTGAGGAGGGAACTGTGGAGTGTGAGGGTGGGAAGAGCCTTGCCAGGTTGGCCAGGGAAGCTGTGGCTGCCCCATCCCTGGGGGTGTTGAAGGGCAGGTTGGATGGGGCTTGGAGCAGCCTGGGCTGCTGGGAGGTGTCCCTGCCCATGGGGGGGTGGGACTGGATGAGCTTTGAGGTCCCTCCAACCCAAACCATTCCATGGTTCTGTGATCCCAAACCAGGCACAAGGCTCCTGTCCTGGTGGATCCTCCCTTTCCTGGGTAAAACCCCTGCTCATCGTGTGAGTTAGAAAACTCCAGGCAGGGAACAGATTGTTCCTGTCTGCTGCTCTGCCGCCTGCCTGTAAATACTCATGTGTCATTTACCATCTGGCAGCAGGATCCCAGCTCCGAGGCGGCTCCGGCGGGGTTGCCAGGCAGGAGGTGCCCCCAGCACCACCAGAGGCTCGGTCCTGCTGGCAGCTGGGGCAGTGTCTCCTCATGAGGTACAACTGACCAGCCATGGTCACATCAAGGATCATGATGGGAAGTCCCCTCTTCTCCCAGAGCGGTGGTTGCAGAGGAGCCAGGAGAGGTGGGCAGGTTCTGGGTGTATTTTAGGGGACTATCTGCCTACTCTTGCCCATGAATGAGCAAAACTCATGAGGAAGAGCTCCTCAGAGGACCTGGTCCCACCAGCAGGTCTGTCTGACCTACAGAGGTGGTGGCAGCATGTGTCTTGGGACAGGGACCCTGTACCCACCACAGCTGCTTCCCTAGGACTCAGTGAGGGTGTTCCAGACCCTGGAGCCACCACAGGCCCCAGGACCATCCAGCTCAGCTGCTGTTCACATTGAAGGACATTTGTTTGAGGCTGAGGTGAAGGTTGGTCAGGCTTTGGGGATGTCTTTTTTTTTTTTTCAGATAATTTCTGGATTCAGAGATCTGGGGGCTTGTGTTTCCCAGCTTGGTGGGTTGTTTTTTATTTTCTTGTCATGGGGTAAGTAATTTTCTAAACCAGGGCCCCTCTGCCAACTGAAATTGTCACATCTCCATCCCTGGGAGGATTTGGGTGCCCAAACCCCCCCTTCTGCCTGGTAGGGGGGTCAGGCACTACCCGTCTCCCAGCATCTCCCACCCACTCTGCTGAAGCACAAATGACTCCGCAGCACACGATGATCAGCTCCTCAATCTGCTCTTTCTTTCTGGTTTGGGTTTTTTGTTTTGTTTTGTTGTTTCCTTTTATTTGCTTGTGATCACTGAAGTTTTCACCCAGCCTGGGTGAGGGTGATTCATCCTGGCTGCTGTTAAGGCAGAATGGGAAGGGAAGGTTACGATGCTGCTCCTCACCCTGCCATGAAATCATCCACCTTATGGACCCATCATGGACCCCGAGGGATTAGGAGAGTGTCCTGAGGGACTGGGAGGTGATGCTAATGGTCACTGGCAAAATGGTGCTGAGGGTCTGAGAAACTGGCAGAGGTGATTGAGGAGATGGGAGATGGTCCTGAGGGACCGGGACAGGGTCAAGAGGGCCACACTGAGAAGGTCTTGAGTGACTGGAAGGGGTCCTAAGGGCCACTGGGAGAGGGTCCAGAGGAACTGGGATGAGGTGCTGAGAAACTGGGAGGGGCATCCTGAGAGAATGAGAGAGGGTCCTGAGGGACTGGGAGGGGTCCTGAGGGACTGCAACACCCTGAATGCGACAAGCAGCCACCAAATCAATACGAGATCATTCTCTGTTCTCCTTCTTTATGGAAAACTGGGCAGACTCCCAACCTGTTTCCATAGGAACGGGCTGGGAGACCGGGAGAGCCGCCGGTGCCGAGTGCTGGTGTTAACGCG
>NW_009953594.1:29174-34268 GCF_000747805.2 Chaetura pelagica | reverse complement strand
GCGGCCCCGGCGTGTCCTTCACCCTGGGCAGGAGCCTCAGGGACCTCCCGGCATCGCAGCCACCTGAAGCCGAGGCGATTGGTGCTGGAGATGAGGAGCTGCCCGCTGATAAGCAGCAACCTGTGTTATCCCACAGGTTTGGGCGGGGGATGGAGAGGACTCCTGGGGTGGCCCCGCACCCGCACCCTGGGTTGCCAGGGCTCATCCTGCCCTCCTGCTTCCGTGGGGGCTCCCCCAGACCCCCCCCCGGGGCTGAGCAAAGTCTTCCCCGCGCGATGGCAGCATTTCCTAAACCTCCAGCCGGAGATGCCTCAGGTGTCCGCTTTGTTTTGTTTCCCTCCCTCTTCTGAAATGAAATGAGAGGAAATAAATTGTAGCACAGCTCCCCCGCCCGACTTTGCCTCCAACCGCCGGGCCGGGCTCGAGCCTATTGTTCCAGCGAGTTTCATTTCCAACCGCTTTATTAGGCACTCTCAAAGATCCCCTCCCCTCGCCCGGAGGCAGCTTGTTCCTACCAGCGAGATAAAAGCCGAGGGCTTGATTGCGAAGGGGACATTTTGTGACTCTCCTGCAGTTGCGGTGTTGAATTGCAGGAGCCCTGGGAGCGGGGGTGGGTGTTGGGAGCCCTGCCGGCTCCTGCTCTGCTCCCCCCAGGGGCAAACTGCGTTCCCACTGCCGAGGCAGGAGGTTCCGTGAGGTTTTGGCCGCCTTGCAGGAGCTCTTGTCAAGTGCCCCAGGCTCCTCGTTTGTGGAGCGAGAAATTGGGCTGAGCTGGTTCCCACGTCCTCCCAGATTTGCTTTTTTCTTGCATCTGGCTGCAGCTGCACAGCTGGGAACCAGCGTGGAGAATCTCCATAACCCCAGTGCCTTCAGAAGGGAAAAGAAGACTTTATTTTCTTCCAATACGTGTTTATTGTCACTCTAAGCGTGGCACGGGAGGTGCAGCCTGAGGCTTCAGTGCGGGCACCACAGCAAGGTGCTGGTTCCCAACAAGTGATTTCTTTCACCCACTTTCCCTCCTCCTGCTCCCCGGGGGGCTGGTTCCCGGCTGGAGAAGCAGCAGAGAGCTGCAGCTCTGCAGGGCTTTGCACAGGGCTTATTTTCTCCCAGGGCTCCTCATCGCTCAGCCAAGAATTGAACCTGAGCTCCGAGACAGCCCCGCAGCTGCCGTGTCTGCGCCCCGGAGATGTCGGCAGCGATTACTCATCCCTAGAGCTCCCAGTGCGGAGCAGAGGGGAAGGGAGGACTCTGCCAGTCTCCTGGCATCTCCATCCATGCCATACTCATCCCCTTGGGCTGCCAGCACGCTCCAGGAGCGCTCCCACAGCCTGGGTCCTTGGCTGGGAGCCGCGGCAGCGCGGGGCGGGGGCCGGGGGGGCTGGAGCAGCTGCCACCGGCGCCGCGACCCCCGCGGCAGCTGCGGCGGGGGGAGCAGAGCAGCTCCAAGAACCAGAGCAGCTCCAACCCGCCTGTGCGAAAGCTGCCCTTGAAAAGAGGCAGGAGAAGACACAGTCCCCCGCCTGGCGGGGGATAATTGGTGTCATTATTGTGAGCGCAGCCCCCACCTTGAGCTCTTGGATCCCAACGGGCTCATCCAGCCTGGTTTTATTGTAGAATCAGGGAATGGGTTGGGTTGGAAGGGATCTTAAAGATCATCTAGATCTAGAATCTCCTGCATGGGCAGGGACACCTCCCACCAGCCCAGGCTGCTCCAAGCCCCATCCAACCTGCCCTTCAACTCCCCCAGGGATGGGGCAGCCACAGCTTCCCTGGCCAACCTGGCCCAGGCTCTCCCCACCCTCACAGCCAAGAATTTCCTCCTCATGTCTAATCTCAATCTCTCCTCTTCCAGTTTTAATCCATTTCCCCTTGTCCTCTCACTACATGCCCCAGTAAAAAGTCCCGCCCCAGCTTTCCTGTAGGACCCCTTCAGATACTGGAAGGCACCACGGTGTCTGCTTGGCAACACCTGCCCTGCAGTGGTCGCCAGCCCAGTGCCACGGTGGCCAAGGGCCACCAGCTCAGACAAACTGTGCTGCAGACACCAGCACTTCTCCTCGCTGTGGCTCCAGGCTCATCAGCCTCTGCCCTACTCTGCCCTCATCTCTTGGGTGATGGCAAAAGGGTCACTGCAGGGTGTCACACAGGTACCCCAGACAGACCTGAAGCCACCCAACATCTCTCAGAACTTGTTCTTGGAGGGGAACCAGGAGGAGAAGCAGGTCACTCACTGTCACTGTTCTGAGTTAGTGGTTCCCGGAGAGTGAATCAGTTAAATTAATAAATTCTCTCTAGTGCCAGAATTCAAGGAGATTCCTAGTACGTGTCAGTCGACATGGCATTAATACTTGTCTGTGACCTTTACAGCACCATCCAAGTCCAGCTCCCCCTTTGCTGTTCCCTTTCACGTTTAATATTAAATCTGATTTAACCGCAAGAGGCTTTTACCGAGCGCTCAGAGACATCAGAAGGGTTTCCCAAGCCCTCCCCAGGGCAGGTGGGAAAAGCGTTGGCTGGAAGGTGATGATAGAGCTGTCCCCTGCCACTTCTTACCACCCCAGCATCCCATGTTACCCCTTCTGGTGCCACGGGGCTCCCCACTGACCCCAACATCTTCCACCCAGGGTGGGCGGCTGCTGCTCCCCGCTCCTCTGAGGGACCATCTCTCAGGGAAAAGCCTGGCACAGCTGGGTCTCCAAGGGCTTCCTGGTGTGTGGGGCTCCTCCGTGCCTCCCTCGGGATCCCGTTCCATCTCCTCCTCCCTTTCTTCTTGATTTGCTGTGGATTCTTTTCTTTTTTTTTCCAGGCAGCACAAACCAAGTGCCAGAGCCACGCGCTGCTGGGGGGAGTGATGGATGGCACCAGAGATGCTGGTTGCTGATCCCAGGGACATGTACAGCATTTTAATTGCTTGGCCTGCACAGATTTCCTCAGATACAGCTCTTTTTTTTTTTTTTTCTTTTTTTTTTTTTTAATCTAAAAGCAAGCAAGGAGCTGGAACGTGTCTTGCTTCTTTCATGACTTCCCTGGAGGCAGCAGCAGCACATTAAGGAAAAAGAGAAGGAGGAGGAAAAAATAGTCAGAAGCACCAGGTGGCTGAATATCTTGCAGCCTAATTGATCCCTCTTTAATTAGTACAAAACCTGTTGCTCTCAACTAACATTTGGTGCCAGCTTTGGAGCAAGGAACATCCTCCCTGGCCCACTGTGGTGGAGGGAGGAGAGGAGCTGTGGGGAACACCAGGGGTTGATGATGCATCTTCCATATCTGGGAGCCATGGACACCTCCAGCTCCCATGACTTTCTCCAAGGCAGTGAGAGCAGGAAGGAGGGGATCCAGCCATGTGGGTGCCCCTCAAACACCAACCCACAGCTGGGGCTTGGAGAGACCATCCAAAGCAACTGAGACATCATGGGGGTTTCTGTGCCTGGGCCTGGTTTCACTTGGGAAGGGGTCCCAAATCCAGCAATTTTCACATGGAAAGAAGCCCAACTTCAATTTTCATGAGGTTTCTTCTCTGCTTTTTGCCTCCTGACTTTCCAAAGAATGTCCAAGGCCTTGCATGGGTTTGAACCCAGGGTCTGCCTTGGCAAGGGCTGCTCTAGGTTAGGAGGTAACATGGCCAAGGACATCAAAGGTCACTCCCTGCAGTACCTGACCACATCTCTGGGAAAATCTCTAGGGCCACGGAGATGCTGGGAGGGCTGGAGCAGCTCTGGAGCCAGACTGGGAGAGTTGGGGTGTTGAGCCTGGAGAAGAGAAGGCTCCAGGGAGACCTTAGAGCAGCTTCCAGTGCCTGAAGGGGCTCCAGGAAAGCTGGGGAGGGACTTGGGACAAGGGCAGGGAGGGATGGGATGAGGGGGATGGATGAAAACTGGAAGAGGGAGATTGAGATGGGATCTTGGGAAGAAATTCTTGGCTGTGAGGGTGGGGAGAGCCTGGGGCAGGTTGCCCAGGGAAGCTGTGGCTGCCCCATCCCTGGGGGTGTTGAAGGGCAGGTTAGATGGGGCTTGCAGCAATCTGGTCTGGTGGGAGGTGTCCTTGCCCATGGGGGGTGTGGGACTGGATGAGCTTTAAGGTCCAACTCAAACCATTCCATGATCCCATGAAATGCCACCATATGGTTTTAATTCTTTGGTCCTTCTGGCCCTCAGCACAGGGTGGCTGTGGGGCTGGTCGGTCATCCCATGGCTTCTCCCCAGCAGAGCCAGGAGTCAGCCTCTGCTCCTGGCCCTCTTCTTCTGTCCAAATATGCCCGTGGATGAGGTGACAACTTGTCAGCAGGTTGTGCAGTGGAGCCCTTGGCCACTGGCTGGCTTGCTGGGGTTGCTGTTGCTCCAGCACAGCTGCTGCTCCCCAGCAGGAAACCCAGACATACCCATTTAGGTAGAAAAATGTCATTTACTGTGACATTTCCCAGCTGGTCCCTGCTGAGAAACCCTTCTCACCGTGTGAGCACCAGCCCTGGGAAAGGGAGATGGCTTCTTCCATCCCAATAACCCCCAAAGGGAGACAAACGCCGTTGCCCCAATTCTGGCGCCTTTTCATGCAGCTGCATCCTCAGGGAATGCTCAGGGGAATTGTTGGCGTGTCTGGGAGCACAGAGGAAGCTGATGTGGGAAAGCTTAGAAGCTCACATGCCCCCTGCCAAGGCCCTGCAGGCAGCCCAGTGTCACCCCTGGGCAGCAGGGCCCTGCACAAGTGGCACCAACACGGGCTCCGGCACCGAGGAATCCCAACCGCGCAGCCCTGGAGCAGGATCTGGAGCCTCCAGGTTCTCCAGGGCTCAGGAGCAGTTTTGGACATGCTGGGCTGGGTGGCTGATGTTGCCCAGACCCCCACGAAGGTGAGACCTGGTCCACAGCCCTCCCACCACTCACCAATAATCACCAGTAACCAATGACCCCACCTGGAATTCCAAGGTGGTTGGTGAGGATTCAGCAGCTCAGCAGACCTTGGAAAAGGAGCTCATCCCCAATGGAAATATCTACAGGATTGGCCCCCAGCTCATTTGATTTCTATGTGGAGCACAGGAGGGTGTTTACAGGAGATTTTTCTGCCCCAGATCTGGGTTGCTCAGCTGGAAACTGTGGC
>NW_009953594.1:25728-29153 GCF_000747805.2 Chaetura pelagica | reverse complement strand
CTTTCCCTTGGGAGCAAAAGCTGCTCCGCAGGGACAGGGGCTGGGGAAGCACCAGCACCCAGAAGCTGTAGCTCAGTGCTGGAGCTGTTTTCCTGCCTGCAAACACAAAGCCTAATCCCAAAACCTGCATCCCTGCCTTCTCTCCCCTGTCCTTGGGAGCTGCCTCTGATGTCCTGCTTGATCTGAACAGGAAGGTCCTGATCCAAACCCTTGTCTTGTGAATGCTTTTCCTTGTGAATCCTTTTCCTCATTAATCCTTTTCTTCGTGGACCTGTTTCCCTGTGAATTATTTCTCTGGTGGACCCATTTCCTTGTGGGTTTCCCTTCCCTGGTGGGAGGCCAGCAGTCCCTCACTTTTTAGAAAAACCTTGATCTGTAAGGAACTGTTGAATGAAATAAAAGGAGTTTTTTGGGAGATTTTTCCCTCTTTTCCTCCAAAGTGCACTTCCCTTGCCAACACTGCACACTCAGAAGATGCTCAGACCCTCACAGCTTCCTCCCTTCCTCCATCCCTTCCTGCTTCCCTCTATCCCTCCCTACTCAGGCCAGGAAAGTGAAGGGCAAAGAGACACAGGGAGGAGGAGATGGGCCTTAGGGACACGATTCTCTCTTTCCTTGGTGAAACCATAATCCCGAGGCATTAATAAAAAACAAATTTCATGCAGCAGGGAAAGATTAAATGAGTTCTGCCTGGTCCCCATGGGCAGTGTCAGGACTGCAGCTGCGTTGGGGCTCTGCTGCACTAAGCTACTAATGCTGGAAACCAAGCTGGAGGGTTTTAATCACCTATCAAAGATCCCCCCAGGCTGTCCAGGGTATTTTTAGGATTTACAGGTATTAGCTGGAAAATTAAAAGCCCAATTTAGTAAGCCTAGAAACCAACCTCAAAAGCAGCATGAGCAGCAGGTCAAGGGGGGGGGATTCTCCCCCTCTGCTCTGGTGAGACCCCACCTGGAGAACTGTGTCTAGTTCTGGGGTCCCCAACACAAGAAGGACATGGAGCTGTTGGGGAGAGTCCAGAGGAGGCCCCGGAGATGCTGGGAGGGCTGGAGCAGCTCTGGAGCCAGGCTGGGAGAGTTGGGGTGTTGAGCCTGGAGAGGAGAAGGCTCCAGGGAGACCTTAGAGCAGCTTCCAGGGCCTGAAGGGGCTCCAGGAAAGCTGGGGAGGGACTTGGGCCAAGGGCAGGGAGGGATGGGATGAGGGGGAGGGATGAAAAGTGGGAGAGGGAGCTGGAGGTTGGAGCTGAGGAGGGAATTGTGGAGCGTGAGGGTAGGGATAGCCTGGGCCAGGTTGCCCAGGGAAGCTGTGGCTGCCCCATCCCTGGGGGTGTTGAAGGGCAGGTTGGATGGGGCTTGGAGCAGCCTGGGCTGGTGGGAGGTGTCCCTGCCCATGGGGGGTGGGACTGGATGATCTTGAAGGTTCCTGCAATCCAAACCATTCCATGATGATGCACATCACCCCACTCCTCATCCCCTGGCCACCCAGCACGCATAGCAGGGTTAGCTGGGGGGCTGTGCCTGTTGGCACCCTCTGCCCTGCCGGGCGTTGATGCATTTTGGGCAGTGGGTTCCTCAGGCTGCCTTGGCTCTTTTGCTGAGGGAGTTCACAGGAGCTCAGGGTGCAGCTTTGCCAGGCCCCGAGTGAGATTTTTGTCTCCTCGCCTGGATTTAGTGGAGCTCCGTGGGAAAGGCTCCAGCTTCCCCACTTTTCCACCAGCACATTCCCTCTGGCAAAGCTGTTTTCATGCCCTCTGCATGCCAGCCAGCATTTATCCATGCTTCTTTAGAGGTGAGGGATAGAGCCAGCCTTCAGCTGAGCTGGAGGGTGCAGCTCTGATGTTCAGGCAGAGCCCTGGGGGAGCCGGAGGCACAAGATCCAACCCCTGCTGAGCTCCCCTGCTCTCTCCTGGAGCCACAGCCCAGGCCTGGGAATCCCAACTCCCTCCAAAAAAAGCCCTTTTGGGAGCAGGTGGCTGGAAAACACCTCCTGGAGCTGGGAGTCCCAGGATGCAGCAATTTATGCCCATGGCTGTACCAAGCACCCAGCAGCTCCAGCACAGGAGCTCCAGAGCATCCCCAGCTCCAGGCTCCTCCTGCAGGGGAGCTGGGACATTTCCCCCTCGCTGGGGTCTCCCCAGAACATCCAGATGGTGCCCAGGAGACACAAAGCTGCTTCCCAGGGGGGCACAGGAGGGCTCAGCACCCTTGGGGTGACCACTGCACCTCACACAATCTGTGTGACACGAGGTTTTCCTGGGGCAGGAAGGTCTCCAACATGGCCCAGAAGCAGGAATCCCCCCAGAGCAGCAGAACAGAGGGGTCTGAAGCACTTGGAGATGTACGTATATATCATATATTTGTGTGTGTAACTACACATCCATAGCTGCATACTTACACACCCGCACAGGTAAATATTTATAGATACTGACCTCTTCAGATTAAAGTCCAAGGCACTTTTTACAGTGAACAGGTTAAAGCCATATTATCAAACATGCCTGTTTCTGGGTACAGCTCAGGATTATGGACAGGTCAGTCCCCACTCCCTTACCCCCTGGCCAAGACCCCCAGCCACCACCAGGCCAGGGGAGATGTGACTCTTGGGGCCCAATCCTGACCACAGAGACACAGGAGATGTGTGGGCCAGGGTGTGCTGAGAGCTCAGCAGGGGGAAGAACACTTTGGGCAGAAGGAGCAGCAGAGCTGGGCACACGTCCCACAGTGCCGGGAGCACCCAAGCCCTGCCCAGTGCCCCGTGGGGCTCCAAGGAGGCTCATCCCACAGGGAAATAACTAATCCCACGGAGTAGCTTTTTCCTCTCCCCAGGAAAAGCCCCTCTTCACCCTCTGGGTGCCTTTGGGGGGAGCTCAGAGCCAGGCAAGGAGAAGTTGGGACTAGCACAGAGCCTGTCAGCAGCATCTTCCCCTTCCCAAACTGCTGAGGAATCACCTTCCCCCCCAGCAAACCATGGTGACCATCACACAGGGCTTGGAGCTGGGAGAGGCTGGGCAGGAGAAGCCTGAGGGAGAGTGGTGTGGGGTGCCAAACACCCTAGAAACCCCCCAGGCACCCCCAGACCCAGCTGGCAGCAGGAGGGGTTCAGCCCTGTCCTCCCTGGGAGAAGCAGCCCCTCTCCTCTATAAACCCCCGAGCTGGTCCCAACAACCACCCCCACGAGTGGGGGTAAATGTGTGGGGCAGGAACAGCCCCAGGCACTCAATCCCAGGCAGCTCCCAGCTGGTTCCTCTGGGGGGGGCTCAGGTTTAGGGACCCGCAAGGAGCCACCAGAGCTCACAGCAGGGTCATTGCTGCTGGGACCTGACCCAGCTGTGACTGGCCTGGGTGTGACAGTAACAACGGTGCTAACGATGATGGCAGTGACAGCGACTGGGTGGAGAGGGGCCAGGAAGCAGCATTTAGGCTTTCCCT